>NW_008658674.1:38558-45740 GCF_000695815.1 Acanthisitta chloris
GTTGAAGGAAGGATGACTGGGAAGGGAAAGAAATGACTGAAAGGGGACTATTTTGATATTAGTGAACAGTAGGAAGGAGCAATAGTGTGGTCACACAATAACCACCCTTCTAGAAAAAAAGGTAATTAAATTTCTGGCATCATAACTGCATATTTAGTCTACTATGCTATGTGAAAACAGATGCTGAAAAAATGCATATATAGCAGCTTATAGAACCTTCTAAAAATGAAGAGAATATTAAACAAGCTAAACAAATAATATATCAAAAGTGGTAGGGGAAGAATTCTTGTTATTTAAATTACTGTGTTCAAATGTTAAAACAAATGTTTTTCTAAAAAGAATGAAAAGAATTTTTTAGAAAGCTTCAAAGTTTTTTTCTACAGATTTGAGATGTGACCTGAGACAAGGTCTTTAGGGTCTGATTCCAGAGTGTACTTATCAGCAACATGCAATAGTGTATAAAAATAAATAAAATTAAAAAGTAAATGAAATCTGCATTTCACAGTATGGATCAGCCAAGAATAACAGACTCTTTAAGAATTTTAGCTACATATTGGGTATGTTCTCCAGCAAGGACTGATCATGGATTTTGCCTTGACCATAATACTATGTTTTATCCATAGATGTATATATTGAACTATTTTCCAGCAGCTAACTTACAAGAGGAACATTAAATAAGGCTGTACCAAGTATCAAGGCCTGAGGAATTTTTCAGAATTTATTCAGAATTGCATTATTAAATAACTTTCTGCTGGAAACCATTTAAAATAGTCCTCCATCTACTTATCTTGTGCTTTACAGACTGAGAAGAAATAGTAAAACAAAAGTCCATTCAAAGTTCAGCAAGGCCCATTCAAAATTCAGCTGTATTATATCTAGAGACTTATGTTTAGGCAACAAATATGCTTTCGTAGAAAAGAGTGAAAATAACTAAATGGTTTTGGTTTGAATTGGTTTGGTTTGGAGTTTTTTGTGTTTTGTTGTTTGGGTTTTTTTTACAAGTTCTGGTTTTACTAAACCAATTGGTTAGAACTTAAAATAATTTTGAAGCCTAATTAAATAATTTCTCTGTTATATCTGTTCTAATTTGTCCCATCAATATTTATACTGGTACTCCAACTGGACTATAGCTGCCACACTTGCCTTCTCTACCCTTTGTACTGATGGTACATTAAAAGTTCTAGTTTTGCAAAAAATTCCTTGGTATTTGTGAAAATTCAAAGCATCATCAGGTCAGATTCAGACAGCTCTTCCAGGACTTTTTAATTCACATTATTCAGAAAATCAGATCAAATATCTCTATCTATAGTAGAAGGGTTTTTTTCTATGCACTGTGGATAGTAATGGCCTGAAAAAGCATTTCATTGTCCTAATCTGAAACATATATAGCATTCTGCTCCTTCCTAATTAGAGAACATTAACATTTCTTGAATATTAATTCCTTTTCTTCATTGTTAACAGCTTACCATCTGTGGCTGGTTAGAAGTTTTTTATCATCAAGAGAATTTGATATTCCTCCCTTATATTCTTTATTGCCTTTACTCTATAGCTCTGTGCCTTTCCCTATCTGCACCTATGTACTGTATTCAAAAGGTATACTCTATTTACAAGAGTACATACAGCAGATATCCAACAGTAGATCATCAAGTCCAAAGTGCATGACTGTTACTATTACTGCAACTGCTAGGGTATATCACACTGTAGTTTCATATTGTTTCATTTAGTATTACTTGTAGTTACTAGTAAGGTTTCAGAAACTAGTTAAATTGTCCAGAAATATTTTATATTCCATGTTTAGATCAGACATATATTTTAAAAAATATCAGAACATCTGTGTCTTGTTAATAACACTGCAAAGGTTTGTTTCAAATTTTCACCTGTCTTTTAATTCACAGCCATTAGGTTCAGACAGTTCAGACCTCACTTCCAAACAAACTTTTCTGAATAGTTAAAGTAATTTAATTTCAGAGATATGTAGCTTTTTTTTTACGTGTTTAAATTTGTTCCCTTTAATGTGTAGGTTATTTCTCAAATTCTCAAATTTTAAGTAAAACAACAATGTGTCTAGCCTAGGAATGCATAGCATCTTTGCTACTGTAAATCAATTCCTGGCCTTTCTGCTTGAGATGAACTCTGTCTCCTGCAACTGATCTCAAATGCTATCAAGTTTACTGTGGCATGACTCCAAGCTGCAGACATAATCCTACAGCTGAACTCAAACAGGGATTGAGGGCAATGGTCTCAGACAGAGCCCTGGGCCTGAGGGTGAGGATAGGGGTTCCAAAGGCTGGTGGAGGTTGATGGGGGATACCAGTGCCCTCAGGGTCCTGACACTAAGAGACGAGAAGAGGAAAAGTGTGTACACAGGTGTGATACAGGGGACTCTCTCATGGATGATGATGAAGGCAGTGACAAATAGCTGATGTGAATAGTTAGTTTCAATATAGTCATCAGTACTGCCTCAAACCCTGTCTGAAGGAGCTGAAGCTTTCTACTGAAACATGAGATGGTTCCTGTCATCTGACCCTAGCAAAAATTGCGAGCAATTCTCATCACCATGGTGCAGGAAACAATGATGACAATACTTTGGATTTGTGTAAAACTCAGAGTTACATAAGGAAAAATGCTACATTATTTAGGAGTTTATTTTCTATATTAACTTTTTCCTGAAAGCACAACACTGATACCAGCCATCTCAGCTGCAGACTCCCTTCAAATGTCTAGATCTAAATATTCTGCTGTTTCATTTAATGTACATATGAAAGCCAGACATTTCTATTACCTGCTATTTTACAATTGTCTCTTTTATTATTTCAGTCTGAAAAAATCAAATTATGCCAGTATTATTCACATACTTCCAGAAGACGTTTCTCCCAGAATTGCTTGTTTCAGTCCACGGTTGATAAAGAGGTTCAAAGTCACAACATATTATGCTGAATTTCCTGCTGTTATCAGAAAACATATCTACCTATTAAAGCTTTCACTGCTAACTGCAGATTCAAAATGGGTTGTGACCTTCAAGCATTTAAACAAAGGACTAATGAACCCCCTGCTCCCCAAACTGGCACCACTTTGCAGCCTCAAGACAAGGAGAGAGAAGATACAGTCTGCCACTGCTCAGCCACAACTGCAAGGGGAACACTCCCTCATCCTGTGAGCCCAGCAAGGTCGTGCACCTGGAACAGAGGGAACTGGGAAATGACAGGAGGGTTGGGTGGGGAGATGGGGAGAAAGATACTACTGCCTCTGTGTCATCACACAATCACCCCTGTAAATTTAGGAATGCAACTGATAGATTGAATTATTAATATGTTCTAAAACAGAATTAAGCTTTACTTAAATGTGATGACTGAAACTTTCACAAGGCTAAACAAATTTACTCTTAATTTAGGATCTTGGTCCTGAATACTTACTTATTTCTGTGTTACTGCCTTTTGCAAAAAGGCATGTAAGCCATATAACTTATCTTTTTTCAGCTGTATCAGATATTTCAGCAAAAGTTACAAAATCTCTCAACAAGTTGCCTTCGTTTTGACAATCAGGGATGCTATGCTACTATTGCATGCGTTTGCGAGTGCTACTCATATTTTCAATAACTTCTTTTTTTTAATAAATGCAGCAAGTGTTGACAATAGAGACCTTTCTGGAGAGGACACACTGATTCTGCTCCAAACAGGTTAGTATCTAGGGTTTGTTGTAGGGTCTGTCTTTAATATCCTGCATATATAATTCATTCAGATCACTGGCAAGATTAACATGGGAAAAGATAAATATCTCAGTCCAACCCTCACAGAGTGTGATTGCATTCCATATAACACATATCAAGTTCAGGACAGCTAAGAAAACCAATGTTTATGTTCCAACTGTATGAGAAAGTTGGTTTTGGATGTGGTCTCTAAGAGCGTGAAATCCCTCATTATTTAACTAGATTAAGCACCAAGCCAAACAACATTTACTGTCTGAGTGAAAGAACAAGTTCTAGAAAACTTGTGAAAGATTTCAACTTCGGTAGGTGCAGGGGCCCTGGCATGCATAAAGACACACTACATAAATTTGATTTATATGGGCTTTTTGGTAAGTAATCACAAACTTTAAAAAAAAGACTCATAGCCTTTTCCACAAATACATTCCTGTTCCTTAAAGGAAAGGCATTCTGACAATTTTATCACTGTTCTTCCTACTGACATGCAGAAGGAACAGCTTTCGTAAAAAGTGATATTTTTTCAGAGTATAAACATTAGAACCTGGAAAATGCAGTAATATTTTACAACATGAATCTGTGAGATAATTCAAAGCCCACAAACCTAGTGAAAAGTGAGTGTATCTTCTGTTGCTTTAATAAATTATAAAGCAACTCTAACTAAATAAATATAACAAACTGCTATAAGAAAAATGCAAGTAGTTACCTTATAATTTGTATTTATCCTGGTATTTTTTTGCTTTATTTGCTTTATGTTTTGTTTGTTTGTTTGAGTTTTGTTTGGTTTGGTTTTCTCTGGTTGTTTTTTTTTCCTTTGGGGCTCTGTGATTTTTGTGTGTCTGAGTGAAAATTTCTTGATTTTAGATGCATATGTACTTGTATATGAATAAAAGTATGTTGATATCCAGCAAAATCTACTCTAGTCCCCTTCTACATAAGTAGAAGAAGTCAAGAATGTAGAAGTATGCAGACTACGATATGTGGACTTTCTTCTTATTTTACTGTTGAATTTCTTCAACAAATATTGTCAGATCAGACAGACTTAATGGAAGGACGTTATTTTCACAAAATATTAATGCATCAATACAGATCTGTATGAAAATTATCAATCAGAGAGAGAATTACAAGATGTGGTTAAAATTTATCTCAGTCACAAAAATCATGCAACTGATCTTTCTAATATCTTTATCTCACTAATTCCTCAGACAAGAAAAAATGCCTTACTAAGTTAAGAATAACTGAAACAAAGAAAATTTCTCCTCCAATTGTTTCATCTTTGAAAGGTCCATAGGCCTTTAAATCAAATCTCATAAAATCCCGAAGCAAATAATTTTTTCTTTCTTTCTTTTAAGGCCTCCTATTATATTTTTTTTCCTATTCAAGTCCTGATGCTGGACTGTATTTAACTTATCGCAGTATGTAATCTCTTCTAACCTTTGAAAAGTTCAACTCATGGCTCAAAATAATTGTTTTGCAACTATGTTCTGATTAGATGCATCCTACAATTGTAATACTTTTGGTTGGAAGAGGAATAGAATTTTCTCTAAGTAAATGCTGTGGATTATTAAAAAAGGGGATAGAAACTCTGCAGGCTGGTTTATGATGTTTTTATTCATTTTGGACACTGTTTGACTTCAACAGCCATAGCAAAAGAAGAGGGTTGGAAGGTAATGGGACTCCTCGTATGCTGGAATAGGGCCAGAATCTATAAGATTTGGTAGCATGTAACTCCAACTTACTCTTCGTAGTATCCTTAAAACTGCTCATTTCAAATGAAGTATTTGGTTAATATATTTCCACCTATGATTGTGGTGAACACTAATGTTTTGGTCTAGCAACTAGAAAGTCTGTCTGTGGTACAGCTGATAAACACATGTAGGAAAGGTAATTTTTTTTTTCAAAACAACAGAACGCTAAAACCTTGGAAACATAAAGACTCAACTGAAATATCCTTATTACCCTTTCCTTCAAATTTGGTCGTCAAATGGTGGCTTCTGTCCCAATTCAAACTGATCATAGATAATCTAAAGGCTGACAGTGAGTCACTGGTAATTATAGATATGCTAAATATAAACATGCAAAACCAAAATATTGGGGTATGCCAAGATGAAAAAAAGGGCATTTTTATTTTCAGCAGAAGGAACCAAAAGTTGAAGTAAATTTTTCATGAGGCCTTAAGGTGTCTATTATAGTACTTTATAAACACCTTAAATGGAATATAAAAACCTGAGATCAGAAGAGCGATCCAAAACCAGCCCCTCATTCTACTTCTAACCTGCTTAGAAGTCTTAGCTACTTATGTTTCCTGGCAAGAATTCTTTCAAAAACCTACAGCTGTATTTTTGTACACAACTTGGAGTGCTGCAGTTGGATTGGCACCCTGTGTCTCCCACCTATGGTTGCTTTTGTTACAGAAGCTTGGCAGTTCTGTGCCTCTGTTCACTAAACATCCTCCTGAGACTGTGTCTAAACTTGCACTGAGTCCAACACAAAGCATAGAGGCCATGTAACACCAGCCCAATTCAGTGTGTAGTTACCTAGAAGATGGAAAAATCCTTCTCCACCATAAGTAAGAAGAAAAAGCATTGAACTAATAACCTTTACATTCAAGGAGAATACCTGTAAGTACCCTGTTAAGAGCTTTTCTAAGTGCCGAAAACCATCACCCTTCCCTACTTCTGAAGGAGAAAGACTTGTGCACCCATAGGATACAGAATGCACAAAGAGAAAATGATGAAGGAAATCTCTCTCCTTAGTTAATGGTAAGGCTAAATTTTGCATTATCTGTCTTAGATATCTAAGTGTCCCAAAGCCCCTGAAATCCCCAACGTCAGTTAACTGGATTTCAAACTTTGACTAACCCTTCAGGTCCCTAAAGTTAATGGTTACCTTATTGTTTAACTTGTAGCTTATGGATTAAACTAATTTTAGATACATAATCAGATTCAAAAGTGCCTTTTCTAAAGAAATAGGGACTAATCTCTATTATAGCTGTTCTGCACTCCAGATTTAGGTTTACAATCTTCTAAATCCTAAAGGCACCAAAAATTTAGAGATACTGAAGTCTACAGTTAATATGAAAGGCATAATATTGACATAAAGGCAGTCCCCATGATTAGCTGGGAAATGGAAGACCTAGTGCTAAGAGCTCCATGCCCTAGCTGCTCTAGATTTGAATTTACATATTTTATGACCTAGGAAATTATATGCTTCACTGGGCAAAAGAAGACAGGAAGCTGAACATGAGCCAGCAGTGTGCTCAGGTGGCCAAGAAGGCCAGTGGCATCCTGGCCTGGATCAGGAACAGCGTGGTCAGCAGGACGAGGGAAGTGGTTCTTCCCCTGTACTCGGTGCTGGTGAGGCCACACCTTGAGTACTGTGTGCAGTTCTGGGCCCTTCAGTTCAGGAAGGATATTGAGGTGCTGGAGTGGGTCCAGAGAAGAGCAACGAGGCTGGTGACAGGACTCGAGCGCAAGTGCTAT
>NW_008658674.1:45814-59852 GCF_000695815.1 Acanthisitta chloris
GAGAGGAGGTTGTAGTCAGGTGGGGGTTGGTCTCTTCTCCCAGGCAACCAGCAGTAGGACAAGAACACATAGACTCAAGCTCTGCCAGAGGAGGTTTAGGTTAGATATTAAGAAGAGAATTTTTATGGGGAGAGTAGTCAGGCATTGGAATGGGCTGCCCAGGGAGATGGTGAATTCACCATCCCTGGAGGTTTTCAAGCTGAGACTGGATGTGGCACTTAGTGCCATGGTCTAGTAACAACAGTAGGGTTGGACTTGATGATCTTGGAGGTCTTTTCCAACCCAACTGATTCTATGATTCTATGATTTTCTGTTGTGATGAAAGTTCAAGGGTCTCATTGGGACTGAAAAAAAGGAAAAGTGAATTGGAAGGGAACAAAGCCATTTCTTTGTCTCCTATTCTTGGAACTCTGAAACTTCCCTTGACTGCTCTTCAGTCTCAGTAGATCTTGCATTCCTGGTGTGTGCGAATCCATTTACAGGACTGAAACCATTCCCTAATTTTTTTCTCTCGCTCATTTCCCACATTAGGCTAGTGAGTTACACTAAGACTGTTGAGGAAACATCGAGTGGAAAGTTAGGTTTTCAGTTAGAAAGAGGAGTCCCTGGGTTTTGTTCCTACCTGCCTTAACTGTCTGTCTGTAACTGCCTAGTGTTCATACCTAAATACAGTCTAAAGAGCAGTATTGAAGGACTTTCACCACTTAATCAAATGCCATGGCGCCTAACGTAGGCAGACAAGTTCAGACAGACCTAGTATTGTTCTGCTAAGGCCCTGAGCTGGTCAGAACTAGAAACTGCTTAGCCATGCTGGGCTGGTACTGTGCCAAAACTAACAAGTTGTGGACTTACTAGGTCAGGCATAGTGCCACAGAAAATCCTCTATATAGCTTATGGGTCAGAATAGCTTCATGTAGCCATCATCAGAGCTAACAGAGAAACTCAAGTCTGCTTCTTCATATGCAAGAAGGTTCAGGAACAGAGCTCCTTGCTGGACCCTTTCTTTTTGTCAGCGTCCAACTCAAAATGCAGGGATGGTGGATGAGTCTTTCCAAGATACTATAGCGGCATGTTACACTGCAATATCCTGCAACTGTTAAGGGCCTGGGCCTCAGTTCTCCCAGTCCCTGGTAGGGGCCCATTCCTATTTCTTATGTAAAAAAAAACATTGTTGCCTGAGTCAGCATTTTGTAGCCATTCAGGAAACCACATGCATTATGGATTTATAATGCATCTTTGAGCTTGACTATATTACATTCTTATTCAGGCTTTTGACTTCATGGTGCTTTTTCAAAACAATTTATAAACCAATCTAAATCACTTCTGATTTAGACTGGAGTCCCACACTTATTTAATTTTTTTCTCTCTGCACTGTCAACTGAAGTGAGACAAGTAATGGAGATAAAACAACAGACAGGTTTATACAAAACTAATTTTACATGATTATAGCACCCTGAAATGGTTTGCTAGTTATATCCGTGCTTCAGTGTAAGGGAAGACCAGGAAAGAGAGTACAAATGACTGCATTCAGGAGGCAAGCTGGTATCATAACAGCAGCTTAGATTGGTCTTGGAACATTAAAAAAGTTATACGCCCATACTAAATTTCAGAGACCTAAATTTAATGGTTAAATTATTAAATCAGTGTCTTTAGATTAAGACATAAACAACACAGAAAAACAGGTCCTTCCACAAGACTATTCAGAACAGCAGGCAGATATATAGTCCTTGAATTGCCTTTTGGAAAATCCCACCTCCACATGAAGTCTAGGAAATCAAGACTCCTGATGTAACTACCTAGGCAGGGCAGAGAGCTTAGAACTGGAGACAGTGAGCATTTGCATGGTTGCACTGAATGTCAACTGTTGGTGACTAAAAGTGAGTTATACTTAAGACCTCTGTCCATGGAGAAGACATGAATGGCAGATGGCTAAAATGGAAGAGGCCTGCTGTAGTTCCAGTAAGCCAGAATCCCCATGCTGTTCATCCATCTTTCTCATTTTCTTTCAAACACTGACTGCAAAGAAGAAAAAGTCTGAAAACAAAATACTTCTCCTGGTGAGAAGGAAATCTGAATAGTGATTCATACTACTGAGAATACCTATCAACTGGTTGAAGTATGTAATGATGACTGTGCAGCCATCAAAGAGCATTTATGCACCTGCATTTTGAATTTGACACTGATGGGCAAAGCAAGGGGGAATATATATGTATGAGATTGCTGTATGGCCAATCTTCACTATTTTCTTGATTGACTGATTGGATGACTCACTACTGAGATTTGCCTCTTACCACTTAAAAGATTCTCAGCAGTAAGATTGTCAGTGAGAAGGAGATTATTTTTTAGCAAAAGCAGTCATTTGCAATAATCAGGGAGAGAAAAGCAGCCATAGTAAACAGAGCTAGGAGATATGACCTTAAATATCCTGTTAGTACTTACAAAGTCCTGAAACAGAATATCTGCAGCACAGTGCAGAGGGCAGGTCCAGGTCTTCCAGACTTGTAATGGCAGCTGAAAGGAAACCTCTTTGTCTTTATTTCATGTGATTTTTGTGTTCATCCCAGGTTTAGCTGGAAAAATAAATGCTGCTTACATGAGCCTTTCCATGGGCAAATAATTACAAATAGATTATCTAGCCACAAATAAAATGTTTTAGCTAGAGCCTATCTCTAATATGAGCAGTTTGCATAACCCTGTAACCACTATGACTGCTATGGTTACCTCTATGGAACAGTAAATAATACAAGGCAGGGACTCATCTCTGGCTCAGCACAGTTCATGTCCCCACAGTAAACTCTGCCACTGCCCAAACCAGAAAGGTTTCATTCAAACAACCCACCAGGAATGCTTTCTAGCCCTTACTAAACTACAAACTGTTCTTGGGTGCTGCCTGGGCAAGCAGTCATGAGTCAAAACTATGACAGGGACTATATTAACAATTTAAAAGTTATATGTCAATGCCTATTCCTGTGCCTTTACCCCTTCTTTTATTAATTAAAGTAGCCATAGCCTGTAAGATAAGGAACATGCTTGAAAGAATAAACTAAAATATGCCCAAATTGACCTATCCACATATTCAATTTTTTTTGTCCATAGCTCAATTATCATTTTCATTTTGTTTAGACAAGGGAGGATATCTGCTCGTTAGCAGAAGTGGAGTAGACTCAGCCATGTCCATAGCCTGTAAACCATAACAGTTTGTATTTACACTGCTACGTTTATCAGATTAGCTTTCATCCTATTGTACTTTAAGGGGGTTAAAGTGGCTTCACAAGTGGGTAACCTGCATTTAATGATTATAGAGCTAATGCTCAGATTATTCATCTTGAGAAAACTAGAGGCACATATGGGCACTGATTTATCTTCTTTCACTAGCTATGCTGGGAAGGAAGAGGGAATATAACTTCAGCTTTTGGGAGCAGGTTTCGTTTTAACAGAAGTCAGTTGTCCTGTGGGAATTTTTAATGTGCTAAGACCAGTAAGGATTTGAGTCTGGCCTCCTGAGGGATAATATTGCTATGTGAACAACTTTCATTATCTGCAGGAAGGATGCCATGTGTCTTAGTTGCTAGGGAATTTTCTGAGTAAAACTTCTGTAAATGCTTATGGAATCTCTTCTGAATTGTAGAATGCCTAACATCAATGTTAGACACTCTAGTTTGAAAAGAGAGTGCAGATATGGATACCATTCAGATTCCTAGAGACAGAGGGCATTCTCTCTTAGCCAGTAGTAAGCAGCCTTTCCAACTGGGTTGTTCAACCAACCTGCCAAACCAAACTGTTGAAACCTATATGTTTATGATCCTACAAACCACACGCTGTTAAAGTATGTATGTGGCTAAACTGACTTTTAGACCCTTGATAACATCAGTTTAAAAATTGCTGGTCCTTGCAGGCAGCTGCAGCTTTTGTTTCCCCTCATTTTGTGCCTTCTGCTCTTATCTTTTCAATATCTTTTGTTGTTTACTGGTGTCCTTTAATCTTCTTGGTTTAATTGCTTGAATTTTGTTTTTATCCATTTGACAATGGATTTTTCTGTTTGCTTTGCCTTTTCTTATATGGGTATTTTTAACAGGCCTCTTTTCTTTCTCCTTATTCTTTTCTTTGGTTCTCTGTTTCAAGTTTTCCATTTCTTTTCTGTTTGTTACTTTGCCTGCCCTTCCTCCCCAGATGAACCCATAGATAAATAGACATAAATAGAATTCTTGTCCTATATTCCTCTGCTAGGGTGAGATATATATCTGAACTGGGAAAACCTATCTAAGAACATCTGGAACTGTCACCTATGAAGGGTTAAGAAAGGAGATTTCAGTAATCTGGTGTTTGCATTGGCCATTTCTAGTAGAAAGCAGCGAGTCTTTGCACAAGAGTTGATGATATCCTGTCTCCAAGTCTCTCTTTTCTTTCTGAAATACTCATCAAGATTTCTCTAATTTTGCAAGGCTATGGCAGACTAGAATCCATAAAACATTTTCCCAGACATGTTTTGGGAAGGTGCCAAGCAGGATTTTCATACCAGATTAATTCATTTAGTTAAATCATTGCATCATGATTTATTTATACACGTGTAGTTTTAAAGTTCATATGGTGTGAATATTTAACCTCTTGTGCAAAACATAGAACTTAGTATTTCTTTTCAGGAAACATTTAATCTATTTTATACATCCTCATGAGAAAAAAGTGATGACAAAATGGACACATATGTGACTTGCAAAGAATTGTGATGGAGTACCAAATCACAGAGAAGGGTTAAAAAGAATCCTGCAGGAAAGGCTTAGTTCAGCCAGTAAGTTTCTTTGTGAAAATCAGTCAGAACTGTTTTGCATTGTGACTTAAAAGTACCTTTAGGATTTGAATATAAGATTCACTTGTGCAGCTGGAGACTACCTGTAGAACCTCTGGGTCTCAGAATTAGATACTGTTGCTCCTGTTTCAGCAAAATCACAGTACAACATGTATATATCCCTCCAGACCTCTCAGTCCTGCATGTGGCAAACTATAGGTAAGCAAATTTGTTTCTGAAAGCCACATCCCTAAAATAAGGAGACACCAAGTAAGATTTCACCAGGGTTTATAAGCTCTGAGTCAGTTTCCCACTATGACTTAAAATATGAACAGAATGAGTTTGCACCAACTCAAAGTTTAGCAAGGTAAATCTTGATCACATCTGAGTATGTAGAGCAGGCTTGCATCTGCCCACAACAGACACACTGTAGGCCCATGTTCAGCGTTCAGGGTGTTAAAAGTGAATAGAGAGTCCCTAAGAATACATGGGGATTGCAAAAGAAAAAATATAGGACTGAAATATACCTGCACAACAAACTAAAGGAAAGGACACACAACTGCATTATTTCTTTTGAAAGGAAAGTGAAGACAGATTACATGTTCATTCTTTATCATAAATACTTCTTTTATATTGAGAGAAGGTTTTTGATCCATGTTTCAGATATTGAATTTTTCACACTGAACTGAGAGAGCTAAACAAAAGATTCTGTCCTAATGATATTTTGCCATATCTATTCACCGATGCAAAATTTGTTTCTAAACCAATAATGTTTAGACCCCTAACATGATCATCCCAGGAGCACCTAAAAAAGGTTTCTTAGAACTAGGGAAACTGTGGAATAGTTTTAATCAAGTGATGGCAATGGCAGGGAAATTTATAAGTGTGCTGAGACTGAACTGCCAAGAACAAAACCTTAAAAATACTTTGAAATTTTTTATAGATAAACCTGACATCAACAGGACAATAGCAATGATAGTATAGCAAAATAATGACAAAATGCACTCAGATCAAGGGAACTTCTTGAAGTCAGAAGGACTGAACTAAAAAGCAAAAGAAAAGCTATGAATTTCAGGGGAAAAAAAAGGAGCAGAAGCTTTTTATACTAATGGACTCAGGGCAAGATGAAATTTAGACACAAGTGACCCAATTTCAGTTTTAACTCTAATATTTCCCATGTGATTTTCTCAGCTTTTACATAAAAACACATATATAAATAAAGAATGAAAAACAGAAGCCAAGTCTTGCAACCCTGCTAGTTAGGGATATTTAGAGCTATACTGCCGTTTATATCAGGAAAAGTTTTCCTGGGGTTAGAGGGGCAGATAAAGGGGTGGAACAATAACAAAAAGCAAATGTTTGATCTATTCTGCTGTGGCATTCTTCAAACTAAGGAGAAAGACCCATGCTCTCCAGTCCCTCTGCTTGCTTTTTTTTATATGCTCATAATTTTACTTTCCTGACAAGTCCTATGTAAACAGCCTGTTTTAACCCACTTAGTAACAAAGGGCTCTTATCCCTGTTGTCCTAAAATCTGTAAGTGTCTTTTTCAGTCAGGATTTCTTTGATGCAGGAAATGACTCATGTTCAGACCTACATTGAATGTTAGAAGAACTAGGACTGACCTCTGCAGCACTTCTCCTATAATATTTGGCTCAGGCAAGGTAGCAGCACTGGGACATCTCAGACCCTGAGTCTCTTCAGGTGGCCTGATTTATCAGTGGGTGACCTTTACCAGGGTGAATGATACCTATCTGGCACAAAAAAAACCCTGTTACTTGAGATTTAATATTAACAGTTTCAAGCACAAGCCTATTTTTACACATCATTTTTAGCTGGGCTGTGATGCAGTTGTTGAGATTTTATAGAGACACAGCTGCTGCAAAAGATTTCATGGCATGCAGAGTGCACCAGACACAAATGTTCATGCCTGTCTAACTCTCCTTCTTTCCCGTCTTACTCCTTCTCTCTCTTTTCTTTGGGAAAACAGGGTCTGGTTGCAATCCAGTTTATCAAACGTGAGCTTTGATGTATTTGATAAGCTTTAGTTGCCATGGTAAAAGTCATCCCACTTGGTTCTGAGAGTTTTTATTAATCTCAGTTGGCAAAGAGTATTTCACTTAATCTGTTTTCTTTCTGAAGGACTAGTTCATTAAAACATGAATAGTTTTTACTAATAAATGGAAACACTGAATTATGTTTGCCTGTTGATGTAAAACACTGAAGTAAGACTGCAGTGGACACAAATCAGCATCAAACTGGATTGTTCCTGTCTTAAAATCTTTTGTAGGATTTTGCAGTTCCCTGATCACTTGGTGGGCCTGCTGAATGCAATTGCTGGTAGTGCGGGAGAATTTCAGGAATTATTTTTCCTTGAGATACCTTTTAAGGAGAAATTAAGTAGTTATTTTACCTTGGACTCTTTGTAAGACAATTAAATTTGAAGGAAGCGAATAGTAAAACAAACCTTTTAGACACGATTATGAAAATAGCTACTTAGCTGACTTTTATTGTTACATAATTGTCTGCATGCAAAGGGAATATCATAGTTGTTTTGTGTGCTGCTGTAAGAGGAAACCATTGAAAGATAATGAATAAAGGGGATGGATTCAGTCATGAGCAGAAGACTCTTGAAGCTATATAGTTTCTAATGTGCTTTTTAACACTGAAAAAATCACATTATGTGGTGTTCTTCAGCCACATAAACACTTGTACCTATAAATTACTAATTATTTTTTCTAGTGTTAGTTGATTTTTTTCAAAGTTGAATTTTAAAAAATTTAAATATGTTACCTACTCCTTCAATCCAGCAAATTTGAACATTTGAAAGTATCTAGACTGTAAAAATAATTTATCAGTTGCAGAAATTAATCCTGAAACCAGTAGTCTTATATATGGTCTTGATTATGTGGGATGATAGCATTTTCTCCCAGTCATCTTTCAGGGTAGTTGGGCAACTGTGTAATCAAATTGCCAACAACTAGCAAAATTAGTAAGTAGTGGATGAAATTAGGCAAGCCTGTGGTGAGAGGAACAGCTTTTAAGATCATGTGGTTTCAGAACAGAAATCGCTTAGTCCTGGCAGGTAATATTCTCTCATATGACATGTCTGCGGACAGAGCTTGGAGGGCCTCCTGCACAGTGGTTTCCATTTCCAGACCTGCTCTCTGTTTTTTCAAAATGCTGGGTCTTTTGCAAAAGACAGCTCTGTTTTTTTCCAGAGCTGACTTTCTAGGGAGTCTTGTGATATCCCACCTTTACTACAGAAAGCTTAGCATTCATAACAGTGTCCAGATTGACATGCCAAGTGGACTACTAAAGACCTTTTGTCTAAGTCAGCAACATGTGGACAGAGCCTTTTTCACAAGAAATATCTCCAGCTGTGGCAGTATGTGACTGTTGATTTTTAAACTTAGGGATCAACTAATTTATCAGGAAAACTTGCCAGCAAAAAGATGCAGGGATCATGCCTGAGCAGTTCTGTTTCACTGCTGTAGCAGTTAGAGAGCTTCTGCTAAATGCTGTGTGAGTCTAGAAATGAAGCCTGGCAACTTGGCTGGTGCTGCTTGCAAAAAGGATTTCAACTGAACTTTAATTTTGCATAAATAACAAATCATCATGCTGCTTGAAGCTTGGAGCATTCTTGACTGCCCTGTTGAATAATTAATAATAAAGTCTGAAAGGGTGAGATTGACTCTGAAAAGTATATGTTCTGAAGCACATTTAGAAAAGGTTTTCTTTATTTTCAACACAAAAAAGCAAATGCTTTTTTGTTGTTCTGATGTTTTTATGCCATTTGCCCTTTTCATCCATTCTTATGTCATCAGTGCACAGCATTTTGTCTTGTTTAAAAAAGTCACTAATAAAAATATTAATGCTTAGTTTAAGTGTATTGATTTTGCTCCTGAGACAGACATGGTTGTATGATAATAGAGTGGTAGGGTTTAAATCTACTGTTGGCTTCCCAGTGTTTTGGGCTTTGGCTTGGTTTGGTTTCCATCTTATAGAAAATTTTATTACAACCTGTAAAACAAAAAAAATTACAAGCTCTATTCAAATTAATACAGGTGTATTAGACAGATAAATGTGTTATATTTATGGAATTATTATTCCATATTACTATATATTATTATATATAAGCTGGTGACAGTTAATCAGCTTCTGTTGATTTGTCTGCATCTATCATTGGGAGTCCCTGAAAAGACCTTGGGAAGCTGATCTGCCTCAGTATGACAACTTGTTCTCTGAAGGAAAGATGTGCTATGTCTATGCCACTGGGAAATGAAGGTTTAAATAAGCCTTATCATAACTAGCAATTCACAAGCTATGCAAAAACAGAGAGACCAAAAACCTCCCACATTTATATGGTATGAAACCAGAACAATCCAGCAGGGCACAATCACTGCAGGGGTTATAGGAGGTGTGTGAACCATTTAAGTTCATGAGGTCGGAGATGACAAACCTTTTATTCAGAAGTGTAGGTGTGAGAGGTGAGGGATTGGGTCTCTCCAACACACAGGAAAAGAAGGGCTTTTCCTGTCCAGCCACATGTATATGCTGTAAGGAAAACATGTCCAGCCTCAGCACAAGGATGTTTTAAGTGCCTTGGAAGACTAATTTTAATAAAAACAATAGAGTGAAATGGCCACATCCAGTAGATATTTTGTTTTAAATAGTATCATGGTTTATTACCATTAGCCTGGTCATATAGCTGATGTTTGTCATCATACTCCAAAACAATTTCTATCTGAAGATGAGGTTGATGCCAGAGAGAGCCATAGTTTTTGCCTAGTTTATGTTGACAAAGAACATACAGCAGTCCTGTTTACCTTAGAACAACCAGTAAACCAACAAATTTATCTTAAAATATGATTATACGCCTTCCCAATCAGACCAATTTTCCAAAAGCTTTGTTTCACGTACAGTTATTTTCCTGGTTTTCTCATCGTCCACATTTTGTTTGGCAAGTTGATATTTTGTTTCTGACACACTCACATCTTCCATTATTCAGTGTAGTGATACACTGGGCATGTAGAACACACAATTTAATTTCTGTCTGTCTTCAGATGTGGTATAAGCTGCAATTTTATTGACTTGCAAGCCAGTCTAATTACTGGTTGCTCTAGTGCCTTTTCATCTTGCTATCCCTGGCTATGCATTCCAGTCTCTTCCTCGTGCTGGCTCCAGTGCCTGCCAGACCCTGTGTTCAGCACAGTAAGTCAGCACAAAACAGACCCTACAGTAAAGGTGAGTGTGTTCTGCTGATTCAGCACTCTGCAACAGCTCAGCTGGAGCTGGCCCAAGAAGGGCTGATTAAAGGAGAGCAGAACTCTGGCAGGCAGCGCTGAGATCAGTTTAGGCTTCCACCGGGCAAATCCTTATGTCCCTCCTAGCTGTTTCTCCACAATACCTGTACTTATCTCATAAAATATTAATTTCCATTTCACACCCATTTAACACAAATAAGAAGTGGCTAGTGTGTCAATCAGCTTTCGTAGCACCTACCTTCATGCACAAACTGAAGGCACACCTAAAGGCTATCATTAATACTAGCACTGTAACACATTTCTGCTATTTAAAAGTGTCAACAACTGGGTATATAATGCATTACTTTTGATGGAAGTTGTATTTATCTGCTTAAGACTATCCAAGAAGATTACTAGAATAACAGGGCTCCAATCACGGTGTAATAGGAGAACCTATATAATGACCTAAAGCAACATAAATGGGTATAATGAAGGCAAGACCAACCAGTTTGTAGTGTTATAAGCTTTCATAAAAATGGATATTGCCTATCTTACATTGCTAATAATGCCTTCAATGCTTCACTTAGTCATATTGTCTTCTGAAGAAGGATGTCTCTGTCAGGTGAACGGTGAAGTGCGTTTGCCACTCACATGAGAAGGGAGGTGACCCCTGAATGTGGGATGGCAGAAGTCCCAAATTAAAAATTCTAGGTAATGTTGTTGTAGGGCAGAATAGTATGGAGCTAGGGAGCTCTAGGGTCACTCATTAAGTGGTAAAGAACAGTACTGAAAGGCCTGCAAACTGTGCTGGGGACATGTCTCTTGGGATGATGTGATATGATATAAAAGTTACTTGAACATTTATGGGCAGATAAGAAACAGCATGGGAAATGGGTGATTTAGTACATTTCCCATCTGTTGTTTTTGGATGATTTTCTATTCTCCCCATCCCTTTTCTGGGGATAAATAGGTTACACTTTTCACATAAAGAAACCTGTTCTGCTACCACTGCTGTCTGTTTTAAGAATAGTTTGAGGATCCCTTAAAGAAAGCAATTAGAGTGCTAGCTATTTTCCCATCTCTCTTTTTCAACTCTCCATCAAACAGAAATTTAAATTTGCTCCTTGTAGATTTCTTTGACTTAAAAGTCACAAAGAGAAAAAATATGTTTTGTTCTTGTAGCATAGAAAATACAACAGCTGGAATATCTAGACACCTTTAAATTTGCTGTGAAAGAGGATTAAATGCAGCTTTTTTAATATATCTACTTCAGTCCATCCAGATGCCAAGCCCTTCAACATTTGGTGTTTTAATGTATGGCTCAAACTCATCTGGTCACGGTGGAGTTTTAAACAACTCAGGTTTAGGAAGAATCAACAACTTTAAACACTTGGTGCAGCCACCATGAACTTCTCTGAATTGTGTTTATTTGCATCAAGTTTCTCCCAAAAATTGCAGCATTCTTTCATTATTTCCTGAAATTTAGTTGCACTGCTAGTATTTTAAGGCACACAGCAATAACCAGGCTGAAGATATCTGATGATTCAAGCACTTCTCCAGGCTTATTATTCATTATTGATTTGAAAATAGCATTTTGGTTTAGGTACAAAATTGTAAGGGTTCCTTTCTCTGTGTGTTGAACAATAATTGTGAATTAGAGCATTTTCTGGCTAGTCTGTTCTGGTAGAGTCTGCAAAGTACCTCTGAGTTCCAGGTTTTAGCTTCTTTCCACATTTACTTTGTTTTGACATTGTCTTTCCTCTTGTGATTTGAATACAATATTATATAGCTTTTCAGTATTGTTTTCATAGCTTCTCATAACAATGAGAAAGACATTTCCTCCATTGTGTTTACTTCCAAAAGCATTTGAGTTGTTTCTTTTGTATAATGTTCTTGCAGAAGCAGGTTATTAAGCCTCCATTGGGAGGAATATAGAGGATGGATTTCTAGCTCTTCATTCATGGATTTAGACATATGATCATTCAGTTCTGTATTTCCTACATGTCATTAATGTGTATTATTTAATAGATATTTGGAAGCAAATCAAGTTACTTTTCTCTTCCTTTTTTAGGAATTTTATATCAAAATGAAAAACTAATATTTCTTGTTGGTTTTCTTCTTGCCCATGCTTGGTTTTTTTTATATATTATTCCCAGTTTACATCAAACTAAGTGTAGAATGCATTTAATAGTGTTCAGTCACTGCCAGGCTTACATCTTATCTCCAAGAAAAATTACATAGTGTTCAGTTTATCACACAACAGAGTGGCTAAAGAATTCCTTCAGCCACTCAGAACTGGATTATAATATAGAGCCTTAGCTGTGCTCTCTAGGTTCCTTGCTCACTTCCTGTGATAGAGAGTTCTAGCCTAGTGATACTGAAAACACTATGATTTATTCTTAGAGACATATTATGCAAATTCAATGAGAATTGTATGTAAACTTGCCCCAAGGTTGGCCTAAGTGGCTCACATTTAGCAGGCCAATGAGCTGGAAAATACAAGCTGAAAAAAACAAGAATGAACAATCTTTTTTCTTCCACCCCCAGGATTTCAGATTGCAAATTGGAAAGTTTTATCAGTGGACTTGCCTTTGTTATTTTTATGCATTTATTTTATATGGAACAGAAGAGTTTCTTCTGTACTTAATGAAAAGAGTGCATTTCTTTGTTCTGAAGAAAGAAAAAAGCCAAAAAAGTAAAAAGGAAAGAAAATGCCTTGCTTCTTTTCACCTTAGCACCTCCTCGTTGTGTATTTACAGAGAAATATTTACAGAAAGATGGCATTTTGATAGCCTTTAGATGCAGAGCAATAATGAAATAGCAGAGAATGGAAGTCCTTTCTCTGTATGGTACAGAAATAGTAGACTACAGAGACAAACAGATGGAAGAGTAAAATAATGCTTGGATTGCTGTCAGCAAAAGTGTTGTACTTGGCTCCTTTCCCATCCCTGAGGAAGTCCTAGTGCTGGGATAGGCTCCTGCTGCCCAGCAGATGACATCAGTGCTATGTGTTCCTGTGGTGAACTGTGACTCCTGACTGTCACGCTGAGTCTCTCACGAGACAGCAATACATTGCACTGACACCGATGAACTTTGGACTTGAAAAGATGCTTCGGCTAAATTATTTTCTAACTTTTGAGCACAATATTAAATCTTAATTGAAAAAGATAGCAATAATTACCTCAATAATTACCTGAACAATATAATGCAAGAGTCATTGCTCTTATTCCTCTTCATGTGAATAGTAACCTGCATTCTATTCCTGCAGTTTTCAGTGACTATAAACCAGATTCTTTTCTCAGAAGCATCCTCTGAGATGACTGCAATGAATTGCATTCAAATCCTTCCTAAACTTCTATTAAATGGACAGTTAAGAGAAAACAACAAGCTACATTTTCATCCAAAAAGTTTCAGACTATAAATTTATCATGACCTAGTCTATTGAATCTCAACATTAGGAATTAATCACATATTGCAAGGACAATTACCAGACTATAAATATAAGCCAAAATTTTGAGTTTTGGTGCATGAGTTGGGGAAGTGAAACATCCTATGCATGTGTTTTAAATTAGACATTGTGGCTGAGATCAAACAAAACAATTCTCTCCCTGAATAGTATGTTTCCATGACACAAATTGATCTCTTTATAGTTTGTATTTTTAAAATTAAAATTTCTTAGATTCCTAATTCTGAATTTTATGCAACTTACATATTGAAAAAAATTGAAGGGAAATGAAATCTATCTATCCTTATATTTTAATTTCTATGACTTTCAAGACATTGTTATAATTTGGGTTTACAGATTTTGAACACTCATGGTTAATAATATCATGTAATGCATTTTAGGAAAGTTCAAAAAATTGGGTTATTTTGAGGTTCTCCTCCTCCTCCCAGTCAACACTGACAGCTGGCAAAATAAATTGAAGTATACCTTTTGCTGTGCAAAACCTGCAAACTTTAGAAAAGGCCTTATGTTAAAGATTGCATGCTTTATATGCCACAGGAATGC
>NW_008658674.1:59886-63503 GCF_000695815.1 Acanthisitta chloris
AAATGAACACACTTCCTGTGTAAGACTCAGGAAAAAAAGATCAATTTCAAGAGTTTTCTCCCATCATAAGAAGTAAGGTTTATAAAAATAAAGATGAAGACAAGAATAGGAGAGAAAAAGTGAAAGCAGGAAGAAGACAAATGAAGTAAAATTGCAGTAAACAGAAAGAGAAACAAAATACACGCACAACAAAAGCCCCCGCACTCCCTTCCAAATGCCATCAGGAAATGCCATTGGTTACTGTTCTTTGCTATTATTCAAAAGTTGAAGAGATGTGTATTTTTGAAAAGTACAATAAAGTTCCTGGGGAGGGAGGAAATCCTGGGAAGTCTTCCAGGTTCATATACACACACCCCTCCCATACCCTCATAATAAAAACTGTTCGTCTAGCATAATCTTAATTACACTATTAATGTTTGCAACTTCCTCTAAGCAGCCTCTTCCAGTGCTTCACCACACTTGTGATGAAAATATGTGCAGTGTCTGAACTGAATCTTCTTTGATACAGACCTCAGCATATTCCCTCACCTCATAGTAGAGACATAGAGAATAGATTTTCTTTCCTTTGCAGAAGCATTTTTGCATCCTTGAGAATGGGAACAATTGTCCTCCTCAGTGTTTATCTAGGTTAAACATTTACATTTCTCAAAATGTTTCCTCATCTTTTCTTGCTGCTTTCTCACTAGTATATCTCTTATTTGCAATGCTGTGCCCTAAACTGAAGTAGTCTATCTGAGGACTTAAAAAGTGCTGAACAGAGAGAAAAATATTACTTCATGTGTTTGGCAGTATGAACTCCTCCTTTTGTTTCCCAGGGACATGAAATGTATATTATGTAACATTATGTATTTTATTGTATTTGCATTTTCCACATCAAGCCATTGTTGGCTCAAATTTGGACTGTGATGACCTGTTATCCCTTTTTTGTTCCTGAGATTGTATTGTCCTGATGATTCTTGTCTAAGTGCTCTTGCATTTATTGAATGACATCCTTTTTTCCTGATCATAATTCTGCTTGTCAAAATAATTTTGAACTCATTCCTATCCTACTTGCAATTCTTTCTGCTATCTGCAAATTCAATCAGAATATACTCTGTTCCATCAACCAGATTACTAACAGAAATTTTAACAGCACCAGGCCTTGGCTAGATCCCTGCAGAATCCCAGTCAATACATCTCTCCATTTTGTCAGTAAACTATTAGTAGCTACTCTGAGAATTTTTTTCAGCCAACAACAATATTTTAATGCACACTGTGTTTATTTCATTTCATAAACATCATATTTGAATCTTGCCTTAAATGAAGTTGCATGGTATCTACTACTTCTTTTCTGTTGGCAATATCAGTTACCTGACAAAGAAGGATATTTAATTTGTTTCAAGTAACTTTTTTTCTGACAAATTTATATAGTTCGATTCCTTGGGTGCCTGTGGGTCACTCCTGTTAACCTGGTCAGACTTAAATTTTGCCCTGAGGGCAAGATGCTAATGAAATACTCATCCATGCTGGAAAAGAAGTTCATCAAGGCAAAAACTTCACTAGCAATATTTCAGATTATTTTTTTTTCCCTTCCTAAATGTTCCATTGAGCTTTTACTTCTATCCCAAGTAGTGCAAATGGAATTAATTTCCACTGCAAAAGGAATTAATTCAAGTACATCCTTCTTGTACTAGTCTTTTTGGAAAGCACAAAACATCTTCCTTAATAAATTGGCAAAACAAAGAAATGCAAAAGCTAAGTATCCTGTGAAAGAATTAAGAATGTCAGAGCCATCTAATATACTTACCTTAACACAGCCAAATGGAAATATAATATACAGGATGTGCATTTTCATGCAACATTGAAGGTGTCAGTCCTGATGAGCTGCTTTTGTAGATCTGATGCGCAGTCACTGTGATGACATTGTGTACTTTCACCTTAGTTAGTTCCATGTTCTTCTGCTGTGTTTATTATTGTAATCTTAACAACAAAAAAAAAAACTTAAATTTTTGAGTTGAGATTGCTGCTATTGCAAGTCTTCATATCTATGTGAAAAATAATGAAGCATTTGTTATTGCTGATGCTAAGTCAAATGAGATTATGCTACCCTAGGTCTTCTTTTTACTTCAGAAACAAGGGCCAAGTAAAACACATTACACATTCCGAATGAAGAGGATAAGACCTGACACAGATGAGATGTACACAGTGTTTGCACTCTGAAAGGATAAATAAGAAACTAAAGTGATTTTATCTATTACACTTCAAGAAAATGAGCATCAGTTCCTAAACACATCAAAGGGTTTTGTTTCAGAATGCTTCTTGAAGACTCAAGAGTCCATTTACTTTCAACAGATATTTTGCAAAACATAGATCTATTAAGAAAGACAGAAGTCACTAAACCAAGTAAGAGAGTTATCATAAAAACACTATATTGTCAAGCCATGTTCACACAAGATTGTCTACACTTTGATGGTCAATTCTTTCTTTATTTTCTTTCTACAGGTTTTGAAAATCAATATGCACTTAAAAATAGAGCATGCAAGATAACAAAAACTTATTTCAAGTTACCATATCAGAAGCTCTGTATAACATGAGACTCACCAATTAAAATAATCTTGCTTTGTTGGACCGAGGATTTTGTTTTGGTGTTTAAAAATAAAATTCCACTAGGCTTATGGTAACAGTCTCATCTCTATATATTTCAAAGGCTGACTTCAGTACCTCTTCATTACCTGGTGGGAAAAAGAGAAAATTGTTAAGTGAAAGAACCAGAATATACAATGATGGTGAAAGAAAAAGCCTGGTTAACTTGAGTTCAGGATAATTTAATCAATAAAGAGAAAAAATTCAGAACATCCAATATAAAGTGTTTTTTTTTAATATTTCCCTCTGCCTGCCAGTTGACTATTTAATAGGCACTATGAAAGAGGGATCTGTCCTTTTGTATGATTCTAATGTCCTGTGTACTCCATTCATCTGAGCATTTTGTACAATATTCATCACAACTATCACCAAGGATTTATCTCAGTTAAATTAGATCTGCAGTCATACACAAAATCATATTGTAATTTAAAAAATAAACAAAACAAAAAACAAACCCCAAATGCTGATACTACATTAAAGATGACTATGAGTCCTCACTCTGAAATTGCTTCTTTAATTGCACAGTCTTCCTTACCATTTTGACCTCAACATCACTTAAATAGACAGGGCTCCACTGAAATTCTCCACTAATGATTAAGTGACCCTCAGTGAGAAAACAGTTACATGAAGCAAGGGAGAAAAAAAGGAAGAAGGAAACTGGTGGAAACAGCAAGGGGAAAATGTGATAGCTGAAGGTATAAGATTGGCAACAACGTTGACTTACAAAATATTAGCTCTATAAGTAGGACCTTCA
The DNA here is from genome assembly GCF_000695815.1 of Acanthisitta chloris. Classification (NCBI taxonomy): domain Eukaryota; kingdom Metazoa; phylum Chordata; class Aves; order Passeriformes; family Acanthisittidae; genus Acanthisitta; species Acanthisitta chloris. The sequence goes on from NW_008658674.1 coordinate 63,263, forward strand.
ATAAAGTACCCTGTAAAGAAATAATGGAATAAGCACTGAGAGGATAGGGATAGGACAAGGGAAGGCATATTACAGTAGTAATCAAGGAGTTGATCCCATTATGGTATAGAGGATTAGCTGTATGTCGCTCAGAGAATAGTCTTACTGCCTCTATGCAAATCAGAGAAGTCAGAGTTGGGTATGTGGGAAATAAATAAATGGCTGTGGCTCACTGACTGCACATTTTTACACTCCCTGAACA
>NW_008658674.1:63533-69004 GCF_000695815.1 Acanthisitta chloris
GTGACACTGTGCCGCATTAGAGCTGTCTCAGTCACTTGAGTATAGTTTTAACAAGAGATACCTACCTGATGCCATTCCTCAATTTGTGTTTACTGATAAATATCCCTTCTAGCATTTAAAGATCCTTAGCAGAAGAAGAAGGGGCATAAAGCAGGTCTGGGGCATCATACGAGCAGTCTGAGTAGGGAAAAGGAGATAATTTCAGAAGAAAGTCATGGGGACTTTTTCAGCATTAGACAATGACCTTTTGATGAAGATTTTCCTAGAATTAGATTATTTAGAGGGCTCATCTAGCAAATGCCAAGTAAACATTCTAAAAAGGCACATTCAGAACAAGATGATGTTATATTTAGGCTGAACTTTATATAAGCAGTTTAGCCATTAATGAAACTAGGAAAAGGAGGCCTAACACCATAAGTAATTCTACATACAATGTATTTAAACTGATTAAATACAGCTCATTTAAAATACTAATTTCAAAATCAGAAATGGCGTCAGACGCATTTTAATAAGATGGAGAGATATTCTGATTCTGTACTTGAGGGGCAGAAGAGAGACTAAAGACTTCTCTAACCTTTTGCAGGAAGCCTGTCACACCCCAAAGGACAGTGACTCAGCACATTCATCTCCATCTGCATGAGAAACTCTCCACCTCCAGTCATTCTCTTACCATACAAGCAGGGAAGAAAAAAACAGTCGTGCTTACCTCAGAAAGTAGATATTTGTCCAGAAATTAAGGAAGGTATAAAACATGGGAAATGGATCATTATTTGAAACTGACATCTGGTAGCCAAATACCTTATTCATTCAAAACCCAGAAATCCAAATGGGCATGTAAGGCTTCCACTGTTGCTGTCTAGGGCAAAAGACCAGAGCTAACTGGAGAATATGGTATTTATATCTCAACATAGAAATTGCTGTGCTTTTCATTAAAGTAGTCCAGGCAATATCAGATTTTAGCAGTTCTTTTTCCTTATTTTCTAATTCCTCTGTCATTTTACTGTCTCCTTGCTTTCTGCTCTTGCTTTCTGTGTACACCTTTTTTGCTTTGCCTTCCACACTTTTCAAAGAAGTGAATGCTGTAGAAGAAAAGTTTAATTAATTCTTTGAACTAGTAACCATTACAGAGGAGCTGAAAGTGTGTCTTTGTTTTATGGTAAAGAAAATAAGGGATCTCATGCAAAACAAAATGAAAGTTAAGTTCACTGTTTATATATGTAAATGACTCACAAGTGGAAAAATAACCCTCCACAGACTGACAAAATGATGGCAGTCCAGATGAGCTATTATCCCCCAAGATATCTTGGATTTTTTTATGGATAAAGTTATCAGTCCACAGCCTGCAAAAACATGAGCTGAATGCTCACAGCAGTCACAGAGCCAAAATAAATATTAGGAAGTACATACAGAATTAAATAGGACACACCTCTATAGGGACTATTTACACCCATGATGTCTCCATGCCTTGAATTGTATGTGCAGCTGCCAATTTCAGCTGAAGAAGAATTGGATGAGGTGGAGGTGATTAGAGGTACAGAATAGCTTCCTTACAAGGAAAAATGTGTGAGTCTACATCCTGGAAAAAACAATTACTGAGAGTAGTTATGATGCATGGGTATAATGCATGCATCATATAAACCATGGGTATAAGCATGGAGAAGGTCATCAGTGAAAGTCAGGTGGAGATGCAGACAGGTTTCTCCACACTTGCAATACATGTGCTTATGACAAATCAGGCAGGCTGGGGAGAGTTTCTTGGACACCACTGGTGAGACAGAGGTCATGCTACTCTCCACAGAATGGGTGCTTCTTTGTTAACCTTAACTTCAAGGGAGAAACAGATGTTCTGAAACTCATGCAATACCTATTCTGGTATACTGCCTCAAAGGAGAACCTGATAATCAGTACCAGTAATGAAAATGGCTAAAGCTAGTTAGCTATCTGACAAAATCCCATTTAAACAAAGGCTTCTGGCTACTTATGGAGACTTGAGTCATGCATGAGACTGGATAAAATTTGTATTTTTTGAGGTTAGCATGAATGAAAAAAGTGTTATTCTGCTGTACATAGACTATTCTAAGAGGAAGGGTATGTTATGTACACATAATGAACTCTGCAGGCAGGGAAATGATTAAGATAAACACTGAAAGAGAATAACACCATCTCTTATCAGCACAAAGCTGGTACAGACTTGACAGGCCAGTGAACCTGGATAGTGTGTACTCCAGAGATACTTTCTTCAGGATACAGAACATTCTGTTGCCACAGGAAAAGAATTTTTACTTCAGAGGACCATGTAGCATAGCTAGCAAGGAAGCTCACTTTAATAGAATAATGAATTACATTATCATGCCAATAGTTGTAACATCATGCCATATTTCAGTTACTTCATCTTCAATTTTGCTTTCTGTCCTTCCCTCCATATCCTATTTCTTTTCACTGTTGTCTTTTTTCTTTTATTCTTTCCTTTTACTTTGCCTTTCCTCATTCTTCCTGGTTTTTTTTGTTTTGTTCTGCTTTACATATTTCTCTATTTGCTGTCTTTCTTTCATACTGATCAAAGTAGGTAAGGGGGGGAAAAGTTATTCAAAAACAGAAGGGGAATCCCCCCTGGTATTTGACAGCCAGTGACTTGTCCTTTTAACCTGATAGACTTAGAAAGCCCAACTTAGAGCATTTGTCATTTGCCTTTAACTTCTTTTGTGCCAGGAAATAACTTCTGAATCTCTTCTGAGAATGCCGCACAGTTACAAATGCTTTCCCTTCATGAGATCATCCTAAAGCTGAAGCATTTTTCATCTCTTTGGAACCGTCTATGTAATATTCCCTGACAAATCCAAGGATTCAAGTGGTATAATTAAAAACAGGATTTATTAATAGATTTAATCAGATTCAAATAAGAGAAAATTTGCATAATATAGCATGTACAGTACTTAGAGAAACTTAAACCAGAAAAAATCAGACATGTTATATCATCATGTGATTTTAGACTCCCTTTCATCTCTTCGACACTTTTGTCTAGCAAGTCAGTCAGGCAAATAATCTTCTTGCTTTCAAATAGTTAGAATATTATTTTGCTCTCTGACTCAAATCCTGTAAAACCTTTGTGTTAGCAAGCTCATTTTTATACCCCAACAACATTTTCTGTTCAAACAAGGCCTAAGTATTACCCAGTATTACCCATTATGCCTCTCCTGTTGCTTGTTCTTACCCTGTTAGTCTGTGCTAAAAAAAAAAAAATAAAAAAATGAATTGTTCATTTTCTGGATTCACCTTCATACTTTAATGCTGAAGACAAGACTTCCTCTCTCCTATAGCATCTGCCCTTGGTGCTGGCCTTAATGACCATGATTTTGCATGTTAATTGTCTTGGCAGGAGGTTACCACATTTTGCATGTTAATTGTCTTGGCTTTTAAGGATGCAGAGTTTATGTAATCATTATAATTTATGCTTGGCTTTAATTCTCGTCTGCCACATATGACTCATGAATGGATTAACTCTTCTGTCACACTTCTTCCTTTTCTGTCAGAGAGAGACACAGAGAAGAAAAGGCTTTAGAAGAAATAAGCTGGGAACCAGAGAATATTTGATAAATTCTGACCTCCTGAAAGAAGGAAAGTTCCATTGAACTACTTAACTCATCAGCTTTTATCCTGTGGCATTGCTGTATTAGACTACCAAATAAATTTTGTAATAGTAAGTTTTTGTGCTGATGTCAACAACATTTGGTAATGTTGATGACATTTGATCATGCAAGAACAATTTCCTCTAAAATTCTTAATCCAAATCGAGAACTATGTTGAAATAGAAGTGCCTTCAATATTTTATTGCCAGTACAGAAACTTATGCAAGAATGCAGTGCTTTTCAGTGATCTTGCTGATCAAATAATGTGAGCATTTATTTTCTGCAATTTTTCCCAAATAATATTAACATTCTATTGCAAAAGTAGTGTATCTTATACATTAGCAACGTTGGGATGGAAAGGTGGGATATAAATATCCACAGATAAATGACAGCAGAGGTTTTATATGTATCTGTGATTGCCGTGATGCTAACAATGTAGCTATCTTCAATAGCTAATTATACATTTTATAAGAATGTAGCTGCTGGAGTGACTGCACATGCCATGTCAGAGGCCTCCAGCCAGCCAAACCTTCTGATGACAGATGTGGGTCTCCAGAAGTAGGTTACCAGAAGTGCCTGATGTCTCTCCATGAGACTGGGACTGACAATCCTTCCTTTTGCAGAAGGTATGTGGTTGTCAATGAGCTGTGTTGCCTAGTGAAGGAACTATGGGGGTCAGTGAACAGACTGCGCAGTATTAATGAGAATGAGTGAGAGATTGATAGGTTATCCTCAGAGGGGCTACAGTCTCAGGAATGTCAAACTTCCACTGCAGGGGAGATGCAGTCATCAGTCATAGCCAACATGACTCCATGTGGGAAAAGTCCTGCTTGTCAAACCTAATTTCCTTTTATGACAAGGTAACCCACCTAGTTGACCAAGGGAAGCCAGTTCATGTAATTATTTTGGATCTCAGTAAAGCTTTTGATACTGTCTCTCACAGTATCCCTCTCAACAAAATGTCAAGCACACAGTTAAATAAACACGTCATGAGATAAGTGAGCAACTGGCTCATGGGTCAGGCACAGTCTGGTGACGGGCCTAGTGGGATTCCACAGGGCTCCATCTTAGACCCGGTTCTCTTAAACATTTTCATAAATGAGTTGGACACAGGACCCAAAGGGATACTCAGTAAGTTTGCTGATGACACTGAATTGGAAGGAGCTGTTGACTGCCTTGAAGACAGAGCTGCCTTCCAGAGACACTTAAAGGGCTGGGTAAATACCAACTGTATGAATCTTAACAAGGACAAGAGCTGGATTCTGTGCCCTGGATGGGGCACCCCTGGATGTGCATATAGACTGGGGAATAGGAGGTTGGAGAACAGTGACACAGAAAGGGACCTGGGGGGTCCTGGTTAATATTTGACTGAATATGAGTCAACATGTGCCCTGGGAGCCAGTAGGGCCAACTGTGTCCTGGGGTGCATCAGGCAGAGCATCACCAGTCATCTGAAGGAGGTGATTTTGCCCTCTACTCTTCACTATTGTGGCCTCACCTTGAGTATTGTGTGCATTTTTGGGTACAAAATATAAGAAAGATATAAAGCTATCAGAGAGTGGCCAAAGAAGAACAACAAAGATGGTGAAGCGCCTCAAGGGGAAGTCCCACAAAGAGTGACTGAGGTCATTTTCTTTGTTCAGCATGGAGAAGAGGAGGCTGAGAGGAAACCTCATAGCAATCTTCAACTTCCTCACAATGGGAACTGGAGGGGCAGGCACTGATCTCTGCTCTCTGGTGACCAGTGACAGGTCCTGAGGCAATGGCATGAAGCTGTGTCAGGGAAGGTTTAGATTGTCTATAAGGAAAAGGTTCTTAACCCAGAAGGTGGTTGGGCACTGGAAC
>NW_008658674.1:69038-80246 GCF_000695815.1 Acanthisitta chloris
CTGCTGAACATTAAGAAGTGTTCAAAAAATGCTCTCAGACACATGGTATGATTCTTGGGGTGGTTCTATGCAAGGCCAGGAGTTGGACTTCTGTGGGTCCTTTTAAACTCAGGATATTCTATGATTCTGTAATTCTATGAATATGGAACAAATGTATCCGGGACAAATAATAGAATGAAAAATTAGTCTAGAACTTTATTACTAGATTGTTGCTAACTAAAGAAAAATGCACCCCCAGACAACACCATCTTCTCTCTCTCATTGTCACCTGGAAGATGACACACCCAAGATTCAATGACTAGCTCCTTGTCCAATACTGCTATACTTTGATTTCCACCAAATTTTCAAGAATTCTCATGTCTTTATTGGAAAAGTAAACATCCAGTCTTACCTAAAGTCTTATATGTTAAAAAAATCAAGATTTTATATTTTAGAGAAGTTATTTGAAGTGATTATCACCCAGAATGTTAGGAAAATATATCAATAAAGTTTAAAATTACATTTAAAAATCAACATCCTCAAGTGAATGCATGTTATAAATTGTGCAGCACATATTGTACTCTGTAGCATAATTATTACCTTGGTGGAATATTTATTTATGAGTGTAATATTTGTCACAGTTATAGTTCCAATAAATAAAAAAATACAGCATCAAATGTATGACAGAAATGTGGATAGATTTATGTGTATATACGTGGGAAAACATAAGTGTTTTATTATATATATTTGCATTTATTCTTGTCAATAACATGTACATGGCATTTTATAATGCACATTCCAAATTTCCTATCACAGCAGTCAAATAGGGCACATGCTTCTCCATGATTTAGATGCCCCTGACAAAGGGCTGAAGCGAAGAGAATGCACAGAAAAGAGAATCTGCAGACACTGCCAAGGTTAAAACTGGATCAAGACAGGCAGTTTTATTAATAATAAATAACTAATAATTATGAATAAATAAATAAAATCTATACTTGCTGGCATAAAATACATATATTTAATAAGTATGTCTGTCATGGTGGTGTATCAAAAGAGAGAGAGAGGGAAAGGAGATTAACTTGTTTTCCTGAGCTTGGCATGTGTTGCAAACAGACTGTGAGAGGTAGTGCGTGTTTATCTACTGAAATCATACTGTTCTTATGTGTTGGAGTTTTCAAATTTACCTAATAGACAACCCAAAGGAGATTTCATTTCCAGCTTGTTCCTCACAGATAATTGCAGCTACACAGTTGAACTCCTACGCTCACACATAGAAACAGAATGGACTTATCGCAAACCTGGGACAAAACCCCACCACAGATACTGTCTCTGATCTGATTCTACTCCCACTGATATTGCAAATAAAACTTTCATTGATATTAAGGAAAGCAGGATTTAGTCCTTAATGTGTTGTTGCCTTGTAAATAGGGGTTCACAAAAATTCCTCAGGAAGAATGTTTCTTCTCTAAAATTCATCAGTATGAACTGATCCTGTATAAGGTATAGGTATTATTTAAACAAAGACTTCAAAGAGTATTGAGTTGTTTTATGTAGAAAAACATTTCTTCTATTTATTATAAAATATCTTCTGATTTCAGTTATTTATCTGGATTCTGACTTATTTATATACTCAGTAATTGCAGTTCACTTACTTCCTCTAGATTTTAATCTGTGCCAATATGACCACAGACCAGACTTTTCTGTATTTACCAGATCATCTGTGGCAGGTCAGAGACTCTCAAATTAACTATTTCTACTACATACATGAGGGATTTAGTAATAAAGTTTTAGTCATTTGAACTTAGGATAAAAATAATAACAAGCTCAACAAGATCTGACTAGATATTACTGAACATGAAGCTTGAAGAAAATGCCACAGATAAGAGTGTTCTAATACAAATAAGAGTGATATCTGGCCAGGAGACTGAACTATTGCTGCTTAATGTATCTGATGAAACATATAGTACTGAATTACACTGCTGACCATAAAACTATGCTATTTATTTAAACTGGACTACTTCTATAGTGTTCAATACTATGTTGTACAATAAATATGCAATAATTCCCAGTCAATAAAAATGCCAAATATTTATGCAGATTACCAAAAATGCCTTATCTTACAGAAAGACATCATTTAGTGTGCTAATATTCCAAATAAATAACTGAATTTATCAATGCTTTTGTTTTTCTACTTCTATTTAAAGATAGAAATATTTCTTTCTTTCTGCCCCTTCATTTGATACTTTTACCTTTTCCACTTTGCTGATGTACTCTTTTCCTTCTATTTTAGGTTGGGTTTGATTCTGCAGCTATCCTTTTTTCCTCTACTACATTTCCTCTACTGCATATTTTCCCCTACAGCTTTAATCACTTCTTTGTTTTTATTCTTTCTCACTAGTCCTATTCTATAGTTTTGAAAATGGCTATTAATGAATATTAACAAGTACAGCAGAGCAGAACAGCCACATCAATTATTAATTTCTTGATGATGCCCTTGGTTCTGCAAAAATTTCTGTAGCATAGTTAATTAAGAGACTACAACCACTAGAAATTTTCTTCCACTCCTTTGTCTACTGCCTGAAAAGAATCCAAATTAATAGTACCTACAGGAGCAATAGCACAGGAGCAATAGGGATAGCAGGATTTTAGAAGGTAATTTCACTGGTTTTATTATTGAGTTATTATTGGTTGATTGACTTTTTGGTTGGGTTTCTTTTGTTATTTGTTTGGAGGTTTTGGGGGTTTGTTTTATTTTGTTTTGTTTTCCCAGTGGCTGATATTTTACTCTGTGTTCCTCTATATGTCGTTAAAACTGGATCGTGTACCTCCCTTGATCCAGAGAGGAGTTCAAAAGTAGCTAGGAGGGACACTTACTTTTAGTTTATGTAATGAGAGGAAGGTGCTGAGGGGATACGACTTGGAATGGACAACAACATGGTTTTAAGCTGAAGATAGATAGCTATAAAACACAAATTAAAAGAGCTAGATGGAGAGAAATGGGAAAGACAAAGATCTCCCTGAAGCACTGGAATGTCTGTTCATGTAATGGATTACATTTGCCTAATAGCTTGGCTTGAGATTTTCTTCTTCAGTTTTAAACACTACACCATTAATCAGTCTTTTAATATCACTCTAAACTCCAGATGGTCTTTCACCTTTCACTGCACAAATTTCTTATTTTTTTGAGAGGACTATGCCTCCAGTTCTCTAATAGTAATTAATTTTAACCTAAAATGATAGGAGAGAAAGCTCAAGAATGAGGCATGCTAGTAAGACCTTTTAGAGCGACACAAGCTTTCATCTTTCAAACTGCAGCCTCAGGTTCTGGTTCTATTTTGGGGGGGAAACAGAACTCTCTTTCTGTAGATTCATTTTATGGCAATAACCTACTCAAGGCTCAATGACAATGAAAATAAGCCTACAATGCAAGACCCAGGGGTAACACTTCTCAAGTTAGATGCAAGTGAGCAGGCATTTTCACAAAGCAGATGGGAAACAAGATAGTTGTCCTTACTTGGTTGCATCGCTTCAGTTCAATGCCTCTGATGTTTCTGTTACAGTATGTGATGCTGCAATGCACAGCGCTGGCATATACCAAGAGTCAGGAACCTTGAGTTTGGATTGGTTAAAGAGCTATGCCTCTGCTGCAATAACAAATTTTCAAGAACTAGGTAACCAGGTGTTGCCTAATAAACACTGGATAATTACTATTCAATGCATGGGGAGAAAGGAACACATAGGACAATAGGAAACAGAACTGGGAAAGGGAGAAGCTGAAGACAGAGGGAAGGACAGATCTGAGCTCCTGCACACTGCATATTGCCAAGAGCCTACTACAACATAGAAAATATCTTGCTTCATTAGCTTGCTCCTATCTATGCCCAAGCCATGTGTCCTACCCTTGGAGGAGTCTGCATGACAGTATCGTGATGTAATAAGTGCAGTCCTGAGTATATTGTACACTGCTGGGGATGACTTCCTGTCACATAACCAGTGGGACTAAGGGTGTTAAACCGCTCAGGCTCAGTGTGGACCTGGGATTAGTGGAGGACACGCACTTCCAGGACTGCTGGTCTGGAAGATTTAATCAGCCTTAGATTTGCTATTAAGAAAATTTAGGATTTTCTCTGTACTGAGTAATTTTCAAGTTTCTTTTCATCCTTTGTCAGATTCCAGACTGGTAAGTAGCTACCTTTTTAATCAAGCACCTTGTAAATCTTGTTTCTGAAATTTATGTCTCTCAGTGAAAAAAGAACCAACAAACCCAAGAAGATCCAGGTTTCTTTCTCTAGGTACCTTATAAATTTCCTTATTATGAGCCTTAGTATGAGTTCCTCAGGATCTTTTTATATCTTACTTGAACTCCAACTGAAAAGAGTGTATCTATTTTGTGGAGCAGCTAAAAAAGCATATCCATTGTCCACATTGTACACAGTAAAAAGTTTGAAGCATTTTCCAGAACACAAGTTATAGGTATAAAGAGGCAAAAACCCCACAGAATCAAAGAGCTTAGAGGAAATAAAATAATAAAAAGCCCCAAACAATTTATTCAAAGAGTCTGAACTATTGTTACAGTAAACCGCAGTAAGAATCATAAACCATTTGAGTATACTTAAATAGATCTTAACTACACGTGAAGTACCAGTTTTCACGTACTCATCTTTGAATGAATTACTCCACTGCTATGTTTAAAAATATTTTAGAAAGAGACATCACAATAAAACTGATCCCTGGTGCTTATCGCAGGTGCTGGCTCTTCAAGGTACAGCTTCTTTTGCCTGATAGATATTTCTACTGTGATATCCAATGAATAAGAAAATTCATTAAGTCATAGGAGCTCAGTCATTTGAAAACGGAGTGATGGAAGTAACTGAAAGTACATCTTGTCCATCACATGGGTCTTCAACAACAATGGACTCAGTTCCCAGGCATTACTTTGAAATTCCTTATGAAGATTTAATGTACATCTACCTACCCAAACATCTTTAAGAGCCTGTCTGTTAATCGTTTTCTTATCCTGAACTGAATGATTGAGTGACTAAGAAAATAAGAATAAATGTAAAAGAGATTCTTATCCTGTTATGATTCTTTATGTGAAATTAGGGTCTTTTTCAAGATTTATAAGCATTTTACCAAAATCTATACCCCATTCATTTCTCCACTGTTATATTTTGTCACTGCTGATGGGGTCCACAAGTGAATCCTTTACTTTTAGTGATAAAATGTTAGCAATTGTTATTCATCTGTTATTTACTGAGATATGATATTTATGATAATATTGAGGAGACTGTAAAGAATAGCAAGCACAGCCTGAGAGAATGAGAAGAACATTTTACTGTAAAGAATAGCAAGCGCAGCCTGAGAGAATGAGAAGAACATTTTAAAGAGGAGATGGAAGTGCGAGATGATCATTAGTAAAGTGTGCTTTAATTGCTAAGCAGAAAGAGACATAAGAAAGAGATATTACAAATCGGTCATGTCTTTGACGAGAAAACTGAACCTTCTAGCTACACAAAGACTCAAAGGATTTTAAATTCAAAAGGAAGGTCTAAATAAAATTTCAATAAGAATATGTAAATTTTAACATTAAAATGAATCTCAAAGTATCTGGGTAAAACAGAATTGAAAGACTTGAAAAAAAAAAGGTGTTTTATTAAAACCTCTTATCTTCCTAATTAATGCTATCCTTGCCACTTGGTCCTTTCATTCTAATCACACATGCATCTACATGCAACTGTGCTCCTGTGATCACAGTATCCTGATGACTAGGAAGGGATCCACATCCCCAAAGCTTGGCTGTATTTGCTTCCTGAGTTCCTCCAGTGGTCTTTCAGCTTCTGCTGTTCCTGTCTTTTCACTTGCTGTTACCTCAATATTTACTCTACAGTCATCTGATCTTGGTTGTCCCAAGATTGCTCGTCCACACGTAGTGATCCACCTGAATCATTCACTGCTTTTTTTTTTTAGAAAGAGGACATCATAATGAATTTAATCAGATAATAAAAACCTCTAAATTATCAGATATTACCATAGTAACCCATGAGCACAGAAAGCTTGGCTTAAAGAGCTTCTATCTATACAGAAATACCTACAAAGGCTGTACTCCCTATGTCTTGTTAAGTAAGATGCTCTCTATTGCATTTTTTTTTTCAGTTTGTAACTTGCTTTTCTTTTCATAAGCAGCAGAGAGGAATTTTGTATACATTCTGCTTTAAAAGTAATTTTAAGTTAACTTACTTTTTTTGTTTTCTGTTTTCAGCATTCCTCAATGCTGAGTTGGGGTCTGTACAATCTATACCCTCACATCTGCCCTTCCTACCATAACAAATGTTGAAATGGCAGCTATGATCCTCAACTGATGAATAGGGTCAATATATGGTTTTCCACCATCTTAATTTTTTTCAGGTCCTCATTGCATAATTGATATTTTAGTCTTTATATGAATATTATGAAATCCACCAGCCCATGAGAATGTTCACTAGCCTTTATTTTTCCTAGTGTGATGTTAAAATTTACTTTGTTTGTTGAGTTCACCATTTAAAAAATTGTTACAAATCTCCACATACACACTATTTTAATAAGTCCAAATTCTGGCCCTAAGTCTGAAAATTTATCCCGAGTTTTATTTTTGGTAGAGTAAGCAGGATCTATTTTCTCAGAACTTTTTTACATTGAAAAGTCTATGTAACAGATCTACCTTTGCTATTTATTCCTTTAGTTATTTCATGAAAGAGAACAAAATCACTGAGTGTTTCTCATGGCTTTCAGTACAATAATGAACTGAGACTTGCAAAAGGTAAAATGTTGTAGGTTATCTGTGTATAGTGAATTTGATTTCTGTCTTAGTCTTAGAATCTCCTGATGGTGATATATGAGGATTTATTCTTTTAGCAACTTCTGTAATGAAAACTAACAGAACCCTTGTGGCTGCAGCTGTCACAGACCTTTTTTATACGTGTTTTTGTATGATATCTGCTGTTAAGTCAAAGACAAATGAAAAAACATGATACTGATTGAAAAAAAAAATTAAAAAATATTAATCAATGTGATTAAGAAATATTTGTGCTGTAAAAATTCCATTCTCTTACTTGCAATCATTAGTTGCTCACTGGTGGACCTGACTGCAGTGAACAGATGATGACACAAGCACATTGCTGTCTGCATAAGACTGAATAGCTCAACCCACCTGAGATTTGCAGCCATTTTTCCCCTCTCCAGTCTGAGAATAAAAGCCATTCTGTTTCATAGAATCATAGAATCAACCAGGTTGGAAAAGACCTCAAAGATCAACGAGTCCAACCCTACTGTGGTTACTAGACCATGGCACTGTGTGCTAGCCCTTTCCATTTCTCCCAGTCGTGCAGTGTTAGGAAAAGACCACACACCATTTAAATTCTGGTTATACACAGTTTGGAGGGCAAGTGGCATGTTGGACACCAAACGGCTCTTAATCAACAATAAATTTTTTTCAGCATCTGATATGACATATATCTCTTACAGTGATCATGAGACATTGAACTTCCAGTACAACCGATACCACTGAGAGAGCAAGCAATATTATCTGCAGAAAGGACATGTTTTATTGTACCAGAAGCTATTTATTTTCAATCAGTAGTATTTTCAGTGACATTTAGGCAATGTATTATACATTCATAGCTACCCAAAGAAACCACACAAAACATATTAAGCAGGCTTTCCAAAGAAGACAAAGGAGTTTAGATGCTAAACTCCCACTGAAATTGGCTGAATGAAAGAACCTAATTCAATACACTTTTTGAAAATTTCAGGTCAAATAAAGCAATTCAGATACAAACATTAACTGGAATTGCTCTGCTTTATATTAATTTCTTTGACAAATAAAAAAGCTTTGAAATAATTTTGATAAAATAGAAATATAATTATGCATATGAACCAAAAATTCAATAGATAAGGGTAATAAATAGATGTTGTCATATTTAAGATTTATTTTAAATTAATATTTTCATTAAAACTTCACTATAATTCAAGGTTAATGTAATGCAGTAATTTCTGTGGCTATTGTGACTTTTAATGCACACATCTTATATATTATGTTATTCAGAAAAAGAGAAGTCTGGTGAATGACTTAATTTATCATCATGCTAATCCCTCTACTTTATAATCTGCTTGAAGTATATGTATTGCATTTTATAACATCAAGGTACAATTCCCTGGGCTAGATTTGTTAGCTGCCTCACATAAAACTCAAGTGCTCGTTACTACACAGAAAGTTCATTTCACACAATCTGGACAAAACAAAAGCTTTAAGAAAACTCACACAAAACTCAGGTTATAAGAAAATATAGAATTTGGGGAGCAGTAATACCAACTGTCTTGTATGCTACTTCATTGAACTAAGACTTTTGTGGCCTAATTTCGTTTTGTTTTTCCAATTAGAACTTGCCTTGTGAACAGATCTCTTTGTCAGAAGTACACTTGCCCAAATCAATAAATTTGTGGAAAGCACATTAAACTTTGAAGAAAGTAATAAAGCTATTTTGATTTTAAAAAATGTTATAGTGCTTAAATATTCATAAAAGTACTTTTCACCAATTTCAAGCTTTATAAAACACATTAATTGACAATAGCTAGGAACAACTTGAACAGTATTCCTGGTTATACACTCTAATACTGACAGTACTCTCTACTAGGCCATGCCATGGCCAAGACAGCTATGGCAAGTATGGGAGATAACTGGGAGTGTGGTAACTGGCTGTCAGACCATGGGATGTGAAAAACACTATCTGCATTTGATGAAGGCTATTCTTATTAGAAGATGTCCTTACATAAGTATAAATTAGAGAAAAAAAAGGGTGCAATTTCAAAATTGTTAACAATGAAAGATAATTTATGCTAGAAAGATCATACTTCTGAAGGAACAGAAGAATTAAGTGGAATGTTTGTTCACTCAGTGATGATATTGAGATGTCATTCAGTAATGACTGAAGAATAGTCAGGGAATGATTTTGCTGATAGCATTAATGCTTCTTTAAATGTATTTTTTTCCAGTCATGGCAATTTCAAATATTTGTACAAGTTGACAAGTCTCCATGAATGCCATATGAGAGGTGAAGCGGTTTGATCATGCAATGGGAAGAGGTTTCCTACAATGCATGAGAACGTTGCTTAATTAAGAGCTCACTGGTTAAATTTCTGTCACATGTTCTATTGATTTACATTACCAAGAATACACCAGAAGATTATAGATATGCAGTTCCATGTTCTAAAATTCTATCACTCATATCAACACAAGTGACCAGCCACCCCATCCCCATTTTTCAACATTCCCAAAATACAGCCCTTCAGAATCTCTTCTGCCTGTGATTTGGCTGATCTTACCAATCCATATATTTCTTTTTAGCTCCTTTCTCCCATCCTCTGCCAGTAGCACATAAAGTGGGCTTAATTTTCAAGTTGGTTATATTACTAAGGAAAATAGTAATTTCTACATAAATGTCCATTAAGTTACTACAAGACTTGAAGTTGTGTGTTCTTAGAGACTTTGAGTAATGCAAGTAATGTAGAAATTTTCTTGTGCAAACGTATAAATGTTTAAAACAAAACATTAAGACAACAACATACAGGGAATAATGTTAATTCAGGACCCAGTGAAGATAAAATGAAACCAAACCAGACGAAACAAATATTAAGGTTAAAATAAAAAAGATACATCTCAACAAAAATCATAGATACTCTCTGAAGTCTCCACCTCTTTTCTTCCATTATAGAATCATAGAATGTTAAGGATTGGAATGGTTGGAAGATCATGAAGTCTCAAGCCCCCTGCCATGGGCTGGGAAACTTCCCACAAGACCAGGTTTCTCAAGACCTTATCCAACCTGGCCTTGAACACCACCAGTGTTGGGGTATCCATAGTCTCCCTGGGCAACATGTTACAGTGTCACACCATCCTCACAGTAAAGAATTTCTTCCGAACATCCGACCTAAATTCTCCTCTTTCAATTTGTACACACTACACTTTGTTCTACCACTACAGTTCCTAACAAAGGATGTCCCTATGGCTTCCCTATAGGCCTCCTTCAGATACTGGAAGGTTTCTATACAACCTTCTCTTCACCAGGCTGAACAGCCCCAACTTTCTCAGCCTGTCTTCATAGGGGAGATTCTCTAATCCTTTTATCAACTTTGTGGCCTCCTCTGGACTTGCTCCAAATCTTTCTTATGTTTGGGGTACCAGAACTGCATGCAGTATTCCAGATGTGTTCTCACAACAGCAGAGTAGAGGGGGAGGATCACCACCTTCAACCTGCTAGCCATGCTGTTTTTGATGCAGCCCAGGATTCAACTGGCTTTCTGGGCTGCAAGCACACACTGTTGGCTCATGGTGAGTTTTTCATCAACCATCACCCTCAAGTCTTTCTCTGTGGTGCTGCTCTCAGTCACTTCACTGTATAACCTGTAGGTGTGCCTGGGGTTGCCATGACCCTGGTGTAGGACCTTTCACTTTGCTTTGTTGAACTTCATGAGGTTTGAATCAGCCCACCTCTCATGATGGTCTGTGTTAATGAGATTTATTTCTCAGCTGTCATTCAGAATATGGACTTACTAGAGATCAGTTGATAGAGAGTAGTAACTCATAACAGCAGTAACCTGACTGCTGTTACCCATCTGTCTGCAACTCATACATTTCCATTCTCCCAGATATTTTTAGCTTACTGGCCTGATCCACCATTGTCATCATTGACTAGTTTGAAGAATAAAACTAAAGACACTGCAATAAAGAAGGATCATTTCAGAGTTAAAGTTTCCTCCATTTTGACTAGTTTAGCTGGGACTTCGATATAGAGAACCTAAAATGTGGGATTTTTACCTGCATGATCCAACATTCAGCTGACAGTTCTGTAACAGCTGCAGCTCTGATCCTCAAACAGTAAGAGTAACAAGCAAAGATAAAGTGCTGGTGTGAGCTGGCACAGTGCCTTATCTCATTGGAAAGAAGAATCACCTCAGTCTTCTCTTCTTCCCCAAAGCTGTTAAGGATGCACATCAATCCTCCAAGATGGATGCCAAGTCAGTAGCAATTTCACAGCAAAAAACTTTGCAAAGCTCAAAGGGACAGTGACTCTGCGTAGAGGAAAGAAGTGGGAATGTCATAGAATCACAGAATCATAGAATTTAAGGGTTGGAATAGACCTTACAGATCATCTAGTCCCAACCCCCCTGCCATGGGCAGGGACACCTCTTCACTAG
>NW_008658674.1:80431-80698 GCF_000695815.1 Acanthisitta chloris
GAGTCCCTCTCTGGCTCCCTTGTAGCCCCTTCAGATACTGAAAAGTCTCTATGAGGTCTCCATGCAGTCTCCTCTTCTCCAGGCTGAACAGGTCCAGCTTCCTCAGCCTGTCCTCATAGAGGAGGTGCTCCAGGCCTCTTACCAACTTTGTGGCCTCCTCTGGACTTACTCCAACAGTTCCATGTCCTTCTTATGTCAAGGGTATCAGAACTGCACAGTATTCCAGTTGGGGTCTCACGTGAGCAGAGCAGAGAGGAAGAATCACCT
>NW_008658675.1:0-29095 GCF_000695815.1 Acanthisitta chloris
GCTGCGGGCAGGTGCACCTGGCGGGCAGGGCACACCGTAATGTACGCCGCGGCTCGCTGTGAGTCGTTAGGGAACTTTTTCAGTTGAGCGCGGGGGTTTTAAAGGTAGCAAAACGTGTTTCATAATTGAAATCGTGTGGATGTAGTTGACAGGCTATGTAATCAGTTGTACGAAACTACTGCGTTTCCTCGCTCCAGCGCGAAACGCTGGCCGCGGTGCGAGGGTCTCGCATCGCATCTCCCGCGGCTCATGGAGCGACTCAGCTGTCAGCGGGTTTTTCGCGAAGGGCCGAGAGCTCCAGGAGCGCCCAGCGCCTCGTCTGCCGCTGCGCTTCCAGGGGGATGTAAAGCTAGGCATTCCCACGCTGCCTTAACTAACCTTCCAGAGGGAATCAAAGTCACGCACTAGGGGCTTTGTAGTTGCATCAAAGAGTACGTTTTCCTCTCGGTTCTTGAGAACGAACGTCAAAATAAAACACAGCGGTCCATAACATAGAAGTTACAAGTGGAGATTCAAGAGATGTTGTAGGTACTTGTTGTTCCAAAGCTATAAACATTTCCTGTGGAGGAGCGAGGACCGTGACATGGGGAAAGCTAAGCAAGTGAATAAAGGTCCACTAAGTCTCATAACAGGGTATTTATTCAGTCTGTTTTATACAGCAGGCAGTCCCAAGGACGAGTCTGGTATCAGACTCAGGGTGCTGTTCTGGCCATAAATTCTGTTCATAAGCGATGTGATTTACAGACTAAGAATTTTATGTTGCTATTTGTCATGTGCACTATCCAGCTGGTGATGCAGTAAACTTTAAACCCTGGGTTTTTTGTTTGTATAATAATAGGTTCTTTTTTATTGAGTCACCCTATGACAATGTAATAGGGGAGATATTGTAGTATAAACCATACATTTTCCATGAAGTTCTGTTTTTCCTCAGTTTATCAAACACTAAAGTATTAAGGTCAAACAAATGTCTCAAGTGTATTTTGTTCTAGGTGTTAGTCTTCTGTGCAGGGCATAAAATATATGTACATTTTGTGTTTTCTTATGTTGAACAAGAGAGTGAAATTATAATACAGTACAATATAGTTAAAAATGTGTTATAACAGCTTATAAGGAACGAGAAGAACGAAATAGTGTAGATATTGGAAATACACTGCATTCATTGTATCACCTCTTTTTAATGGGGCACTCTTAATCTCGTCAGTTTTAACCTCTTAGTTTCAAGCACAGTGAGGGACTGAGCACTGTCTAATCTTGCTGGACAGTGTGGTGAAGTGAGTACTCTGTGGAAATACTCTTCAGATCCAACACAGAAACTTCACAGTACTGAAGTCGGAACCCTAATCCTGACTCTGTCACTGATTGTAAATGTTGTGACATTCAGCAACAATTTTTCTGTCTCTCTCAGAAGTAGGCTAATTGTTATCTAGCTCATGGGATTATTGTGTAAATTAATGTTTGTAGAAGAGCTGGGAGAGTGTCATATGAGGGATTTAAGATAGCTGCTTGTGCCTCCCTGTCAGTGCGCATGTTGATGTCCCTCGTGGGGACATATCCTATGTAGCCTATTGAAGCAAGATTTCTTTTTCTTTCTTTATTTTCCATTATTATTATAGAATAGGTTTATTGCCTTGAGTTCAACAGTTAAATTCTTTGCTTGATCTCTATCCAGATATGCATCTAGGAACTCTAACCTGACTTGCTAATAGCATTTATGAATCAGTTTCACGGAGAAAAGGTGGTGGAGGTAATCTGGTTTACCAGATTTCCAGGCAGCTCTGGAACATGGTTAGAAGAGCAGTTTTCTTACTGTTAAACAGATTCTCTACGGAAGATAATCTTGGATTCTGTTAGTGCTCCATTTAAGTTGAAAAACATCCTCAGGTTCTCATTTGAAGCTCTGTTTGTCATTAGAAAAGAGCAGTTGCTTTCTTTGGAACAAATGTTATAGCACTTCCAATAGCCTGATTTCCCACATTTAGAGTCCAAGATACAGAGCTAAGGTTAATATTATTATTCTATTAACTTAATTTTTTAAAAAAGTAGTTATCTACGTAGTCTTAAATACTTTCTTAGAATGCCAGTAATCAGAAACTGGGAAAAGGAGAGATTAAAGGGTAAAACACATTTTAGCAAAATAGTGAAAGCTAAGGAAAGAATATGTGATCACTGTGCAGTACAATGACGATTAGTAGAGAGGTCCCAATCTAGTTAGGGCAGTCTTGTAGAATATCTTGGTGTGTTTTTCAGTTGCTTAGTCATCATGTGGTTTTTAATTATTTGAGGGACATAGTTGCTTTGTTAGGAATGGATGGTGTATTAAATGAACTGTTCTGGATGGACAACAGTGTTTGAAAGAAGTTTGAAACCAGGCTCAGGACAAGTCAGGTGCCACTTGCATCATTTGGCTTCACTTTTTTAGTTGTGTTATTACTTGAGGATTTCAGTGTTTGTTTTCCAATTGTATGAAAAATAAACCAGGTTTGTAGCTCAGGCTGTTTCTGTGCTACTGGTCCCCATATAATTGTACTTTGTGACCTAACTGTGTAGTGTTATATAAATCTGTTTAACTTCTCATCCAGCTAGTAAAGAAATGGGATTACTCCTAGTTATTGTCTAGGTAACCGACTGTTTTCAATTACCCTTTCACTTTGGGCTTTGATACTGACCCCCTCTAATGAGACACTTTTTACCTCAATTTTCACTGACCTTTTCCTTCAGGAGAGTAGTTCTACCAAGCTGAGGTCACTCTTGGCCGCTTTTCCTCAGGATGAGGAACCTGTCTTGATGGCACAGCTCTCCAGAGCTCAGGTAGTTGCTTGCCCTTAATGGATGTAATTTGGATGCTAGGAAATGTGAGCGTTTGGATGTGCCAAGGTGTTAAACTGCAGATTTTGGGAAACTTACGGTCTCAGTCTTTTTCTACCCGGTATGTTTTCTGTTTCAACATATGTCACTGTTGCCAGATGTGCTACCTATGGCCTGTTATTCTGTGACAGTGTTGAAACAGATGATCTTGTCCATTCTCTTGGTTGTTCCTTATAGTCTTGCAAACCTTACTTTATGTACTTCAGCTGATAAAGCTTTGAACACTTTGCTTTGCAAGCTATTTCATAGATTACTTCATCAAAAAAATGTTCAAGTTTCGTTATTGCTCAACTTCTCTCCATGCCCATATATTTAGTTTACTTCTCTTTGCTTCTATGTTAACATCCAGCCTTACAGTTATTCTTATTTGGTCTGATAGAAAAGAAATGTAATCTCCTGAATTCTTGATGAACAACCTGTTGAAATTGGCTGTTTAGCCCATGCTAATGTCGTTATGTTCACGTTAAGCAACTTGGGCTTGCGCTTCAACACCACAAATGCAGGCACTTCATAGCTTGCAGGTCCTATCTTGAATGACCCAGGCAGCTCATACTCATCGTATTGTGGTTTCACCCCTTCTGGTTTCTGCATTCACTGCCCTTTCTGCATTTCTGCAGATGTGGAGAGGGCTTTTCTACCAGAGGGTGGCCCAAGGGTACAGGGATGAGAAATGTCAGGCTGCATACCTGCCCACATGTCCCCCTTTGCCTGCGATGGCTTGTAGCAGAGATGGGGCTGAGAGCTCTGACTTGACGACCTGGTCTACTTGTGAACACATGGCTTCTGCTGCCCAGCTCCAGTGGCTTCATCTCTACAGAGCCGAAGCATTTGAGTTTAATGAGGGCTGAATGGCATTTGCTGTGAGAATAGTGTGCAATGTGTATCATTGTTCTGAAGTTACCCAGGCTTCTGAGGGTTTGTGCTTCACAGGGATGCCCCAAGGACTTGCTCTGCTTGCATTTAGCACTTAGCCCGTTTAGCACTTAGCCCAGTACCACCCCTTAGTATACAGCACCTTTCTGTGTCATGTCCTTTTCATCTTCTGATGTCAGTAATCTTCTATCACGTTTGTCTCGTGTGGGTCTTTGGGAATGTCTTGCATGTTGGAGGTACACCACTAATACCAGCTTTGGGTTTATGCTTCTAAATCAGGACACCCATCATGAGTATCAAAAATAGATTTCTCTGGCTTCCTATAACGTTTTTTATGATGATGGATTCATTAAATATTTTTGTTTTCAGGTTCCAAGTAGGAGCTGCTGTTGAGGGTTGGGAGGGGAGAGCAGAACTCTGCAAGCATTGAACTTTTTGCTGTTATTTTCAAATAGTTGTTTTTTGGAAAACTGAGAATTAATATGAACTTTAGAGTAAGGAAGTGAGCAATACAAAGGCAAGTTGTATTCTAAAATAATTTAGATACATGGAATGGTTTTATTCTTCTAAATCTTTGTGAAATGCTATTGTGTTAATTACTCCAATATCCATGGTGGCATGTATATCTTAATAGTTGTAAATACTTTGTCTCCTAGTAGCTGGCACAAGGTTGACAAAACCCTTCTCTTAAGACAGAATGCAAGTACGGATTTTATGCAGCTGGCATTTTTTTTCCCAGTCATCGTTCTTGTTCTTAAAAGGCAATATAATAAAGTAGTTATCTACCGAGGATAAAATCTTGACTGCTTATGTAAGAAAACCAAAATCTTTCTTGACTTTACAGGACTGCTTTTTGTGGAGACTCTATCTGAAATATGTCAAATGAGAAACTGTATTTTACTGTGCATTTGGAAAGTAGATTAATAAAGTATAGTGGGCCAATTGGCTGATGATAACTAGTGCTCCAAAGTAACTCATTTAATTATGTGCTTTACTTCTTGAGCTGAAATCTAGTTATGAAATTGTTTATTCCTATGTGACTTTATTTAGGTCTCGAAAACTTAGCTGAAACAAAATTCGCCATAATAAATTCTGATTAAATGGGAATATTTAGGCCTTAAAACAGTTAGACTTGTAATTTAATTTGCTTGACTGCCATTATAAAGAGTTTGGAGTTGGAAAGCATCTCCATTATGCTTCTCTGTCCATCATATTACATGACACAATAAATATGCAATATTCTATTCTATAGAAACTCATCAAATGTTTGCCAGACAAGAAGCCAAGTTGCTTTAGTTGAATATTTATATCTGATCTTCAGTCAGAGGTGTGCCCTGGTCTTGACCCTTCCTCTGTGTGCTAATATGTAGAATCAGCAATTTTCTTTGATTTAGGAGAAGTTTAGGGTGTTGCCTCCAAAAAGGTTGTCTGAAAAATTCAAAATTTGCACGTGCTTGTTGTTAACCTGTGGGCATGTGATTAATACTGGCTTTTTGCAGCTTTGTGAGCAAGCTTTGTGTATCTGGGCAGGAGGAAAAAACCCACTTTCTTATTTTGTTTCTGCTCTCAAGTGGGACAAAACCAGTATAATACAGCTCCTTAGTGATTTTCATTCCTAATGCAAATATGTTGACCCATTCCCCAAGTTACAAATGCATATTCATTCTGTTGTGTGTGTATTCATACAGTGATTTGCTTTCAAGCAGTGATTTGCTTTCAAGCAAACATTACATAGCATATGTTTTCATCTCAAGTATTTGTGGAGTATCTGTAGAACTAAACTAACTATTCCAAAGAGATCTCAACAACTTACTGGTGTTTCCAACTAGAAACATCTCTAACTGCATTTTACCTGTGCCTTGCTATTACTCTGGTCCCTACTTCTTGAGGCATGTCCCTAAATCCCAGCTATGACCTATATGAATGAAACCCCCCAGGTCCAAAACAGACTGTAAAGCAGGACTGTGATGAAGAGAACAACTGGACTGTGGCCATCTATGGGATTTGGTTGGGATTTGTTTGCTTGGTTTTTTACTGTATCTCATCAAGGAGCTTAACAGTCATTGCCCCCCCCATGATCTTAAGATAACTTAAAGCAATGAGTTTATGTCCTCAGCTGGTTTTTCCCAGCTAGGTGTAGTGGCGATTAGGTCACCATTTTTTTCTAGAAACACGGTGCTCTTTTTGCAGTGTACCAAGAAAGGAGAGGTTTACAGAGTGATGATTCCTCCAAAATTGCCTGCTTCAGTCCTTCAGATCTGTAAAATGAAGGATGTATTTATGAAATAGGTGGTAGGCAGATGATGCGATTCCTTATTCATCTGGGCTCGTGTTAGGCCTACCTTAAGTTCCTTTGAATTAAAAACCCTCAACTTTCTGCAGGGCACTCTAGCGCTGGTGTGGCTGTTAGTTCTTTCCTGCTGTGGGGAGGGTTGCACCAATGATCGATATATCCCATGAGGCATCATTTCTCACCTTCCATGCTGCAGTGCCCCACAACCACGACTTGGATGTCTTGCTGCTTTTGGCATGGGGGCTGTCCCTGGAAGCTGGAGCCATAGTAGTGGCAGATGTGGAGTGATGGTGCACACCCAACTTGAGGACTAATGGGTCATCCTACTCTTTTTTTAGACAGAAAAGTCATGAGTGCTGAGTCCTACAATGCACTCTGTTGCCTGCTTCAATTTGTTTTTTTCAAAAAATTAGTCATTGCCTGTTACCCTTTCACCTCCTTCTCTGCAACAGCAGCAGAACAGAACACTGGAGTACTGCAGCATCCCTTTATATTTGGTTATGAGGTACTGCATGTGTTCAACTACTACAAATAACAATACTTTCACAATAACATTTTGGCACTACAAGAGTGTGAGCACTCTCTTTGTTTCAGGAAATTGTGTTATCTAAGGAAAAGCTAAAATTAGAAGTGATATGGGGAGGGTTGTGAGTGGGTTTTTTTTGTTTGTTTTGGCTTTTGGTTTGTTTGTTGGTTGGGTTTTTGTCATGGGGTTGTTTTTTTTTATTTTAACTGAGTGGCTCCTTAATGGATGAATCATGTGGGTGTAACTTATGGCACTTGATAGCAAGCAGTCTGTCTGAAGGTATATGTGTAATAAGATTACCAGGATCATTTGGAAACTATTTGGAACTACTGAAACATGAACTTAATCTATTGTAAATATTTGTTACTCATTATCTAATATATCAAAATGTATTTGGTTAGACGTAGGCAAATGAAGGGAAGATACAAGGTGCAAGTTTTGAACAATGGGTTACTCAGCATTGGAAGAGCTGCAGATGCAGTTCATGGAATGAATATTTTCTGTAAAAACAAGTATTTTCTTGGAAAGTAATTTTCCAGAGCACAGGGGAAACAAGCTGGTGTTCTAGTTTTAGTTAGACTAAAATGAAGGGATTGGGTTGAGAATTGTCAAAACATTTGGAGGCTGTTGAAACATTTTAGATTTGGCTTCATTTTAATAAGCTTTCCTGTGTTGCATATCATTGTTAATTGAAAACTGAATGTTTTAAATTTAATTTGAATGAGACTTAAATACTCATTAGTCGCTATTTAATGTATAGATTTCTTTCTTTCTTTTGTGGTGTTTGACTCAATTGGGCTTTTTTCCAGATATTCTTTGTTTTACTGAAAGCCACGAGACACATACATGAATCTGGTTTGGTGGCTTGACCTCAATCAAGTTGCTGTCTTCCTTTCAGGAGGAATGTTTAAGTTTATCTGCTAAACAAAAATATTAGATATTCCTTTTACACTAGTCATGAGGCCCTCGACACTTGAGGCCTTGAACTCAAAACAGTCCCCATCTTTCAAAAACTGCAGTTGCTTAAGCAAGTTACCAGGTCTCATGAAAATACTTAGTTGTCTTTGGTTTGGGTTAGGCAGGAAGTGTGACTCGGTGATCACAAAGGTCCTGTCTAGCTTTGGTAATGTGAACAGCTTTTTAAAGACAGTAGTATAATTGAAAACATAGCAATAAAGGCTCTCCATAACCCATGGCCCACCTCACTGACTCCTGATATGACAAACCAGAAAGTCAAGACATGGAAGAGATGAAAATAGCATGTTGCAGAATTTCTAACTTGTTCTCAAAGGATTGATAATTTCAGAGTCACGTTCTTGAAAACCTGCCTATGTATGGTGAGAGATAGAAATGTTTACCTTTCCCAGGAAAGCTGTTACTTTAAGTAACAGATATAGTAATATCTTGAAATATAGTCATCCCAGGTACATGTGGCCTAGTACATGTGTTATCTTTAGGTAATCAGCTTCTGAATCCCTTACATATATATATATTATTTAATATATAGAAGGTGTTTTGCTGAATGACTTCAGCATTAAGAAGCCAGTACAATGACTTGAACAAGTTGCATGAAATCTTAAAAATCTGCCCTATTTTCCCTAAAAGGGAAAGCTGGTGCTAATTTATAATGTCAGAGGCCTTATGAACTTTTTTAATCTGCATGGGAAAAATCCATTAAGAGCTGATAATTTTGATGCAAGTTGTCTAATGACACAATTTTTAACCATTCTAACATTTAACCTTTAACATTTTAACATTTAACTACTTTTACACCAAGTTACTGTATAGTAGTTTTCCTTTCAGATATAGTCATGTGCTTATAAGATAAATATTTGCTTAGGTAATAAGCTGAAGGCAGTATGAAGTAGGGTGGTTATTAGGCAGCTTTTATAAAGGTGGTGGAAGTACGCTTTAAAGAACATTCCTTGTATTTTGTTTCACTATTAGCATATCTAAGGTATCTAAGCATATCTACTGCCATAAAAAGGTACTTAAACTCTTGGTATCACAGTTGTAGTCGTTTGCGCTTGCATTTGTATGATAAACTACAAAGCAACCCTATTCAGTCATTGTGTTTGGGACATTCTCATGGCTGGAGTGGGTCTTCAAGCCCTGTCCATTCACAATTGTATCACCCTCTCTGCCAGTAAATTCTTGGTGTTATTGGGTACTTGTTGTCACAATACTTCAAAGATCTTTGTGGCATTAGCAAACCCACCCCGCTCTGTATTTCTACATTTGTAAACGGGCTATGTTGCCAGGAATGTGCCAAACTTTCAGCCGTCTGGGTAAGTTGTATCCAAAACTTGTTACAAATACCAGAATGTCTTCTGAAGTGATGTGTCCTTGTTCCTGGTTAGATTTTTATATGCCATTATGATGAAATAACACTGTCTTTAGCTGATAGCAGTGACAATATCTTCAGACTCCTAGGTATTTATGGAGAGTATTGACTTAAAGCTGATAGGAAGTTTTCTTAGAACAGAAATGTTTTTTGAATGATCTGTGGAATGTCAGCATCATACATAGATGTGTGAGAAGAAATTCTATGTTAAGTGGCTTTATCATGCCATGATTCCTTAGGCAGTGTTGACCAATTGTATCTACACTCCACTCTTTTGAAGCTCTCAGTTGCCTCCAGTGTGTTTCACAACCTGTGAGAGAAGATTGGAAATTGGTGAAAATGCTTTTGGTATTTTTGCTGTAGAGCTTCTACCAGATGATTCTTCTGGAAAAGCTGCATTTGTATAATTCACTGAAGGGGGAGAACATTTAGGAAGGGGTGAGCATTTTGGAATAACCTCTGTGTGTTGCCTTCATCAGAAGAGAAGAGCTGTCTTTGGAGGAGAAGTGGGGCTTTGCTTACTGCTGGCTTTTAACTGTCCCTGGGTTTTCCCATTCCTCCTTAAAGAGTACCTTCATTGCAAAGAAATTCCACAACAAATGTGGCTCTTGGTTTACTTCTTCCAGTTATCCCCATATTGACCTGGGAGGCCTATTTCCCATTATCCTTTAAGCTGTCTCATGTACATTGGAGAATGCAGAGAGTTGGCATTTGCCAGTTCTTGCACATGAGATGGGTAACATTTGCTTGCAGAGGAGGAAACCAATACCCCATCTAGCCAAGACAGATGATGGTGCTTAACAGAATAGCATTACTTAAACTTTTTAGGAAAGGTAGATATCTGGGGATGTTGACCCCCTTTATTGCTTAATGCAGCGCTTTTATGTGCATGATTAGGAGGAAGATTTCTCATTTGACTGAGGGAATATTAGCTTGTCTCAGCTGCGGGTGGGCTGTTTTTGTGCTGCAGCTGTAAGATTATCAGTTAATAACTCCAGCTCTTCGTTTTTCCCCTGTAAATGATTTGAAAGATGTGTTTATTGCCATTACTAATCAAAGGGACATTTTTATGGGAACATCCTTTCTGTACTCAAGTTGTCTTAATGCTTCTACTGGATTTACGTAACAGCAAAGCTGTATTTATGTTCCCAATGATTCACAAAAGGGGACTATCCCGTTTGTTTAGGCATGTGCCAACTTGAAAATGAAATAGAAGCAAGTGCAGATATCTTGAGGGAAACTTAATACTGGTGTTTCGAAACAGCCATTATTTCCCATTTAAGAAAAATTACCCCCCCAACCCTACTTTTGTTTGTCAACTGCGCGACTGGCCCGAACAAAGCCTCTTTGGCATTGGGACCTGGGCCAAAGCACAGTGAAGCTGAATAAAATCATGTTTTGGATTCTGTCTCTTGAGCTTGCTCACCACTCTCAGTAGAGCTGGCTGTGAAAGCTGTGTCTGGTTGCTGACCTGGCTGCTGAACAGCAGCTTCAGCAAGTGGTTCTGGCCTCTGCAGCTGCTTCTCCTGTCTTCTTTCCCCTCCATACCCTCTCTGGCAGCCCTTCTCACTCGACCCTGGTTCTTTGTCCTGCTGGGGAGTGGGGACATTGGGTTGGTAATGTAGCATGGACCGTGTGACTGATACTGTCGTTATCCTTGCTCCTCTGTCTGGAAAACTGGGATGGTAGAATATCCTTCCTTCCACCCTTTGTGTGTCTTATTTATTTAGACTGCAAACTTTTTAAAGTAGGAACTTTCTATGCCTAACACAATGCTGTAGATATGTTGGCAAGAAACTTGTGTGACAAACCTAACTTGAAAATACTTTAACAGGGGGTTGTTGAATGGAAGGAGTTTGGTTATCTGTCACTCTTATATTACCTGGTTAATTGCTTTCTTTACTGCACCACTCTATATTATCCCTCAATATGTAGGTTACACCCACATGCTGACAGGTGACCTTACACCTTGGTTTGCTTCACCTTTGAATTTGTCCCTCCCATCTTATAAGATTCATGTGCAATTTAGATGCCCCAAGCAATTAATGAATGGGGTGGTGGTGGTGGTAGGGGATTGCAATGCCCTGAAAGTGCCTGGGAGATGATAAAATCCCTCATTCTTTCAGATTTCTTCACGAGCAGGCAGATGAGCAACTCATGGGGCAGTGGGAATGAAAAGGAGTGTTTCGCAGTCACACCAAAACCAGGCTTTTCTGCAGATGGGGATTTCAGCAGGGCTTCAGCCAGCAATCATTTGCTCTCAATTTCTTTGAACTGAGAGTTGTAAGGAAGTAGAGTGATGCTGATATACAGGGTTAATGTGACATGGGTTTAGAGGTCAGCATATGCAACCTCCTTCACACAGACTGCATAGACTGAAGCCTGTGGATCTTCATTCAGTTAAGGCTTCCCCTGTGTACGTGTGGCAGGATGGACCTGAAGATGAAGCAGGCACATTCTTCAGTGTAAAGGAGAAACAATGAGAAAAAGCTCAACATTTTATACAGGTTTCTGTTGGCAGCATTGCATACTGTATGTGCAGGCCCTGAAGAAGATAATGCAAGAAGCTGTGTTATCTGTATAGCACCACTTCTTTCCTTTTGCCCACCAAATTTTAGGACAACATCCCCTGCCCCCCAAACCTAAATGTCACCATAAACACAGTGTAACTAAATTCCAGCTTCTCTAAAATCAAGTACAAAGCAACGAACCACAGTGATTAGCACTGTTGCTTTCTGGCGCTTTAAGAAAATCTATTTTAAAGGAGGCAGATGGCAGCAAGTGGTGCTTATTCAAAAAGTCTTGACTTTTCAGTGCTCTTCCAGCCTGGGGAATAAAATGAGCAGGGGTCAAAGTCTGCATTGCAAGTCACAGTAAGGATTTCAGGTGCAGTGATGGCTAAGGTGGAACAGAAGTCCACCTAAAGGCAGAGATGAAAGTGGAAGAGTGCCCGCGGCCTGACCTGTTCAAACCTTTAAGAAATCATGCCAATGTGAAGTCATTATAGAGCATTCCTTTGGAAGGAGTCATGTGATTAGTGCAGTGCAAACATAAAATGATTTCACGTTTTATTGCCTTTTGAGTAGGTTACAGCTGTGGACTGAGCCTACCAAGTTGTTTGTACATTGAGATGTGTGCTCCAGTTGGTTGTGTTTCTTAGTTTCTGTTTGTACCTTATTTAAGAGATGGAGCGCTCTGGCTTCTATAACAAAAAAACTCCAGCTCTGTAATGTCTAGAACTTTTACCAAAATTGTGTTCAGTTCCTGCCTGAGACCTCTGGGTACTGGTTTGTGAAAATATCTTTGAGGAAAATATGATGTAAACTGTGTGTAGTATGAACCTTTACCCCTCTTAAAAGGGAGTTTCATGATTGTTGGGTTCTGCTTCTCTCAGCTGGTGGATTAAGCAAATGAAATGGTCAAACACCTCGTAAGGTATGAGGAAAGCAGAGCAAGCATCTGTTCTTATACTGTTAGTTGTGTAGGAAGTCAGTTCTGATTCACAGTTGTAAGAAGGAAATATTTGGTGGGAAGATCTATTTCAGTGTGCTCTGTTTTGAAAATATTTAGTTTGCCTACATACCAGGAGCTGTTTTAGGACACACAGTGAAGCTGTGGAACATGAAATCACTGTACTGAAGGAAAATAAAGAGAAGGCCTCAACTTAGAGGTATATCTCCCCCTCCACCTTGGAGGAAGTAAATGCTTTATTGATTGTGGTGGTAGATATATTATAATTTGTTGTAGTTGAACACAAATTATATCTAGAAAGTCTGGAGAAGGATTTTGGCTAGGTGAACTGCTTGGAAATGCAGTTGTAAAAAGAAATTTTAATAGACAATGAGACAGTGGTTAGGTAAATTATTCTCTTCTAGCTTGTTTTCTTAAAGAATCAAGGTTTACATGGTTACAGTGTGTCTCTGTCTCTGTTTTTGACAGAGCTGTAAATATCTCAAGGGTATTAAATACCTAGGAATAGGAATTGTAATGGCTTCAGGGAAAGGCTGCAGTGCAAGTGTGTTCCCCTGTAGAGATGAGAGACTTTCTATGGCTGAAGAAGTCCGGGTGCCAGCCAGCCGCGTGCTTGCAGCTTGTGGTGCCATAGGTACCGGGATCCACCATGAATCTGCAGAACCTGGAGATACGTGGTTCCCTTGTTGGCACGACAGCTTGCTGCTTTTGTGGTGTGGTTCACTGGTTAACCCTCATGGTGTTTTAAAAACTTACCATGAGATATTTGCCTTGCTGTTTCATAGAAATAGATACAGATGAAATGCTGTTCCTTACTCCAGGCATTTCCGAGTGTTTCAGTGTGTTTAGTTAGACTTTACTGGTGTTGGATGAAGAAACTGCTGTGCAACTATGATTAATACTAACACTCAATACTGTGGAGTGTTTTACACTGGCCACATTAAAACCACCAGTGAATGCTTGACTCAGGACCTGAGAAGTGCGGCTGGACTTCTTTCTGCTGGACAGGAATTGCTGATTTCACCTGGAGAAACAACTGCACTTCTCAACACCTATAACTCTAGATCCGGCTGTAGAAAGATCTGTTTTGGTTGGAGGGGCCCAACTGTGTGGTGTTGATTGTCAGGGTCATGATTAATTTTGGGCATTGTTATACTGGCAGTAACAATGAAGGCATTGTCACCACTAACATTTTCACTTTCCTGTGTTGTTGCGGTGCCTGTTTAATTATTTTTGCAAAAGCGGTAAGTTGTGGGAAACTTTTCATGTGCAAACCGTGTGGAAGGTGGGAATCTCTTGTTAAGAGCTGCGTATGTTTGCTGTTCCCATAAGCAATGGTAATGATGAAAACTTCTTAAATCGGTTTCGTTGGCGTTGGCAGTCGGTATCTACTGGAGATCTCTTATACTTCTCAAAAATCACTTCCCCGAGTCAAGGCAGTACTACTGTTTGGTTTTTGTTTGTATTATGTATTTGCTGGAAGGAGAGTGCTATTGTGTGTTTTTTGAGGGTGATTACAAACATAAAATAGATTCTCTTGAGAACGCTTTGTCTACTCTCATCACAATTGGTAATTGTTTTGCGTTGTGTAAGACCTTGCATGCTGTGCTTCTTACTTGGCAGCATGTGTGTGTGAACCTCAAAATGGATTTCCACCTCCAGCATCTTATCATTGATGTTTTAAAGGTGAATCCTGGAACAAAGCATGAAACTTCTCTGAACTCATGTATTGCTAGACGGTGAATGTTTACCAGATTAAGGCCAATTTTTTTCAGTCATTTTGGAAACAAAGTTTGCTGCATTTTGATGGATGCCTTCTTCAAGCAGGACCTGGGCGAGGGAGTTCTCAAAAATGAAAAAAAAAAACCCCACCCCAAACCCAATTACTTTCAGCATGGAAGCAGACTAAAATTGTAGAGCTGTTTGTGAGGTGGGTGTCATCTTTTTGCTCCAAGTGCATTTTCAGAGGTCATTCCAAAATGCCAAGGGAAAAGGAATCCATTACCCTCAACATATCCTATTAGCAGAGTACCTTGAGGTAGAGATGGGCAAGATGCGTGGAAAAAATGAGGCTTCTGCCAAACGTTTTCTTTGTAGGTCACTTTATTGTAGTTGAAATTACAGGGAGTGTAAGAACAAGTGATCTATTTGCAAAGCCATGAAAACAAACCATTTACTACTTCTAACAAACGGTGGGCCAAAATATGCCTCAAATTTTAAAAATAAGTGAAAACTTGGCGAAAAGTAAGCCCCAGGTTTATCTGCATTTCATCAGGTACATGGCGTCCTGGAACGTAGCCCACTGGCAAAAACATGGGGAGTGTTATCCTTTGCAGCACTGGGAATGTTCTCTGCTGAATTTGGCGCCAATGACCGAGCTTTGCTTGTTAGCTGAAGTTCACACAGACTCCTTGCCAGGCCTGCCCAGAATGCTGTCTCCTCTGACTTCCTGTGGTCTTGCATAATATTTCCTTGCTTCTTGTATAACTGCGGCTCATTCTGGTCACTGCCCAGTTTATACGGTCGACTTTTTAAAAGGCCAGTCCTGCAAACGTGCGGCTGAGCCATGTCAGTGGCAGGAGGTGTCCCAGCGGTGACGCTCATGGAAGTGTCCTTCCAGGGAGAAAGCGCCGGCAGCGGGGGCGTATGTCAGTGCTGACATGTCTGAAGGCAATAAAGTTGACTGCTGCAGCCCCGTGACGAGATAAGCATGAGGCACAACTTTGGATTGACTGCACCTTTTGAAATAAGTGCTGCTGTTGCTCTGATTTCTGTAACAAATATAGACATTAATTAAGTATGGAAGAGACAACACCGTGGGCAGTGGATCAATGAAGACACATTTTCAGAGCCCTGTAAAATGCTTATTATTGCTCACAGTCACTCAGTTAAAGGTCCGTACATTTGCCTTGAAAACATGCCCCAGGTATCCAGAGCATTAAAGACAATGATAGCAAGCCAAGGAATTTCAGAAAATAGTCTTTTCATTCTGCGGATTTTTTTTTTTTTTTTAACGCTTCCACATAAGTTGTTTCTGCAATTGTCTGTGATTAAAATAGGCATTAATTTTGCATTACTGTTGAAGCAAGTGTATTTATTGTTTACTATTTATTAGCCTGGATTGTTTGTATATGTGTTTTGAAAGTGAATTTCATAGCAGTTTGTGCTGTTTAACTGCATTTATGCTGATTGTTTTATGTTTGCACATGTACTTATACATAGAATGCTATGTGCAGTTACAGAGCTTTGACAGCAACACATTTTCAGAAAGATGCTTGTATAATACACACTTTCTAGAACCCCCTTTTAAATGCAGTTTTCAAACTGTTGCTCATGTTCTTTGGCAACCCTGTTCCTGGCATGGCTTTGAAAAGCTGAAGAGTAGAGATTACAAAACAGTCGCTTCAGTATGTTTGTAAACTTACTCAATAGTCTGTACTGATTTGTGCATTATAGTTCTCAGGTCATGTATGATCTTACAGTTAAATGGCGTCTTCTCTGAAAAACCAGAAGAGTAATTTTATGGGAAAGCATTAGAATTGACTTAGTTGTCACAGTTATGTGAGCTTCTGTTTAAATCATCTCATATAGTCATCATTTCCATGAATCCAGGTTATCCAGTTGTCATAGTAACTTTGACATAAAAAAATTCATGCTGCCTACACATGACTTCTTGAAACACTGTCTTTTAATCTGATTAGTTTAATGGAAAATAAATTTTTGTTGGTCAATGTGTGTTATGAGGCAGTTTTTCTGGTAATTTCAAAGTGGCTTATTACCTTGTATTCTTAGGAACAACGTTTTAATGACTACAGTCTAGCAATATAATGCTTGGAGAATTGTCAAAGTAATAGAGTGGTGATACTACTAACATCTAACAGACCATTTTATAGTATGGGGAATGCCAACACTCAGGGGGGGCATGTATGGGTTTGGAGTCCTGGATAAGCCATACAAATATGAACTGCATGGTAGAAGTGGACTGATGCTGGGCTGGACCTAAGTTTAGGCAAGATGTGTAAGAACTGCAAAAGGCATTGGGCTGAGCATTGCTTAATCAGCTGGAGAACACAGTTCACTGTTAAAAAAGACAAATTTTCTCTCTAAATGGAAGCGGTTAGTGATAAATGTTAGGACCTAACAATGTGTTTCTTTTAAAAAGTATTTGTCCCACCTGTGTAAATCACCAGAGGAGTTTTAAATTATTTCAGAAAAACTGTTTTGGCTTATGAAGTCATGCAGCTAGAAATTTACTCAGCATATAGTCTTATAAGGTTTAGAAACTCTCGTTCAAAATAGATGGGCTGAGTCTTAGTACTTGTTTCAGCAGTGTTACAAAGACACATGTGCTCTCTGAATCCAAATGCAGCCAAGTGTTGGAGAGGTCCACAGTCACATGGGTGTCTTGACTTTTCTTTTTGACTTTTCTTTTTTTCTTTGATGATTTAGAAATGTCCAAATTGGTACCGCAGAAGATTTAAAGGTTTAATCCTCAGCTGTACAGGCAGACATACCCACTGCATTCAGTGGGAATTTTGTCACAATAACATCTCAGGATTGTGCACTTGTATACATGTCTAAATATGGATCTTGGTCAAGTAAACAACCATGTAGCTGTACAGGGTAATCTGCTTTCAAAGCTGGGGAACACCCTGTGTCCCTTGTGTGGCTGAGTATATGGCCACATCTTGAGCTTCATGTGAGTTTGTGTTAAGGACACTGATCGCCCATCCACATGTGTCTTGCTGCAGGAGGAAAGTGATAGGTATCTCTGAAGGGTACAGCAGCCTCCGTCACTCTGCTTTTGGTGCAGTGAGATACTGCTCTCCTTTGAACGATGTGTTAGGGCAGATACACACTTTCAAAATGTCTGTGCTCACAGATAAAGACAGGAGGGAGCAGCTCGCCTAACACCAGTTATTTTCAGTCTACATGCCTGCCCCTTCCTGAAGCTGAAGAGCTGAATGGTTTCTCAGGCTGAACTTTTACAAGAGCAAGAACAAACTTCTTATCTAAGGAAGAGACTGTGTAAAGACCAACTGGAACCACCAGAAATGGCATTATGCTTACAGTGCTGAAAAGCATTAGAGTGTTTTTCATGATCTGCATTCTGCAGCTGGCAAAGTGGGCAACATCTGTAAACCTCTTTCATAGTTGTTGTGCAGAGGGGACTGAGAGACTTCTTATGTAGGTGTTGCATTTGAGACAGAGTTGCTAATATTTATTTTTAATTCTTGTAATTTTAATTATTTTTTTTGATGTAACTTGCCTAGAGGCTGTAGTCTGTCAGCAGGGAAAGCCAGTCTTGTGACATCACAGTAGAGCATGCTGCATCTTATGCAATATTGTGACTTGTATGCTGTCATTAGAGACCTGTGCAAATGAGGGAATGCTGTAGGTGTGTAGCAACCATTTTATTGTATGCTGTAAAATCTGGTTTCACTAAGTACTGAGAACCTCAGTAGTTTTGGAACAGCTTCTCCTACGGTGTGAAGTAGTAATTCAGTATACTTAGCCTCTTAGAGGATTTGTCTGATAACAACGAGTGCATTTGTATGTTTAAGTATGCCTAAAAAGCTTAAATGGATGTGGTTTGAAAAAGTGAAATGAAAGAACAGTAAAATTAACATTGAACCCCAGCACATGCTGTGTTGAGGAAGTATAGTCTTAGCCATATTGCAAAAAAATAGAGATCTGAAAAGCCCTCTGGTTGTCAGATCTGTCAGAACAAGCAGAAGTGAACAGTAAATGTTAACTGTTGCTTATAGTGTATTGGGTTTTGTTTGCGTTTTTCAAAGCCTTTGGGTATGATTGCGGTGGTGTGGGTATGGAATAAAAGTTATGAAAATTTACCTTCTTGAAACGTCAACACAAAATTCTCAGAATGATGACATCTTACACAGTTTTCACACTTCAGTTTCTCTAAACAGGAAAAAAATAATTTATTTCCTTTAATAAGTGTGGGAACGTTTTTGAGACAAAGGCAAAGAAAAGCTTAATGGGAGATTTAACAGAGGACAAGAGGTACACTTTTCTTTTGCTGGTATTAGTGTCCCTGCAGGCTTGGTGAGGTTGTCTTTTGGGTGGAGGTGGCATATACCTGGGGACTGGGAAGGGATCAAGGGGTTCTGCCCTTTCTGCTGAGCCGTGATCACCAACCAGCATGACTTTCTCCTGAGGAGACTGCTGTAGGTTACTGGCCCAATGGGAGGCCTGGCAGGACAGGACCATGAGCTGTTACGAAGGCTGATAAGCACTTTCAGGTCTTCAGTGTCATGCTGGCTTAGCAGACTGGTATGCAGTTTCAAGGGGTTTGGCTGAGGCTTGGGTATATGCTAGACTTCAGTCACCAAAAGCACCTGTAGCCACTAGAGGTTTGACAGAATAGACTTTCCTGGGGTTGGTGCTCAGGGGAAGGCTGAGAGGCAAGAAAGCTGGGAGAATATTTTAGGGAAGCATCCCTCTGCTTTCTGCGTCCTTCTCTAAGTCTGGCCAGTCTCTAAGTCTGTCTGTTGGTTGAAATGGGTTGATGGGAGGATGTTGGGCTACCTCGACATCTCGCCTTGCCTACCAGGGCTATTTCTGTGTATTCCTCTGTAGGCAAGGGTACACCAAGAGGGTAGAAAGGATTGATGAAGGGGCAAACCAGCTTTGCTTTCACTCTATCCAAATCGGCAGCAAGCCCCTCTCCCACTGATTTCAGTAGCCATACATCCTTTTTCACCAGACGTCTTATCATTGTATCTCTAACATTAATATGTGTATGAGTCAAGTTTTAGTTTGATGGTTAATAAATAAGAGCTCTTACAAAACAAGTATTTTGTTGCTTCTGCTTTGGTTTTTGTTTTGTTTTCTTTTCTCTAGGAAAACAAACATTTACTGCTAGCAACCATAATTATTCCATACCAATTATTCTGCCTTTTTTCCAAATGACATGTAGTTTTTTCCACAGCAAAGCACATTTTTACATACCCTTAGCACAACACCACCCTTGGCCTAATGCTGGGGGATTACAGAGATAAGATATCAGCCATGGCTAGCATCATCTCCTGATAAACTGGAACATTAGTAGAGTGCAGAGTTATAGCCTTGAAGGCAGAGAAAACAGTATTTAGGGCTCTTTGAAAGTCTTGTTTTAGGGATTGAATAGGAATCGTGAGCAAACAGATTTTTGCAAGGATTTATGGGGACACTGTTGTTAACTTTTGCAGTAATTATTGAACTTCTTTCTTGTTGCTTGAAAATTGGTGCTCTCATTTGTCACTGTTTAATCAATGGGGTGAAATACTCTGTAACAAATTGCAGCATGGGGAAATAGTAAGGTTGTCTATTTCAAGCAACATTTGAATACTGAAAACATAGGTAAAATGAAGGGTGAAGTTTAATGATTTAATAACAAGCTCCCCAGGACTGTGCCTTATGTCTGGAAGGCAGTAATTTGCATTTGCTTCCTGTAGGGCGACTTTACTGAGGAACTGAGGGCACTTAGCATATGCTGATGCAGAGACTCTTGTATTAGAAAGTATAAAGTCTGTGGTGGAGACTTGCAAGATGAAGGAGGAGGAGTGAAGCACTGACAGACAGGAGAGTGCTGGTGTAGGTAGGGAGTGAAGAAGAGAGGAGATGGTTATGCATCCTCCAAAAAGCTGGCAGTGGGACACCAGGATGGTTAGTGCAGGCAAATAAACTGTTTAGGAGAGGGATGTTTATGTGTTAGATAGAATTGCATATACAGCAAATAGCCTTAAATATATTTTGTGGTTACCACTACTTATATACAAAGCAAAACCCCATAATTATGGAGCTGTTCTTGTTTTTGAAACATCATCATGTGCTAAACAAGTTGTAGGCATTTGTTGGGCACAGTAATGTCAAAGATCACCTGAGTGTGAAAAACATAGGTTTTTGGGTACCAACTATATTCAAAAAACCAGCTGAAGCTAAATTCTTATTTGCATCATGTTACAAAGACTTCAACCTTCTTCAAGTATTTGACATTGGTTTCTGCAGGACCTACATGCCCACAGCAAATACTGCAGCGGTGAGTGGCTGGAGATGGGGCACCTGGTAGAGCAAGAGACTGATGGCCTCAGGCTCTTTGACACTTCCTTGATCTTGGTCAGGCTGTGCAGTATGTGCAACACCATCATTAATGTCCCTTTGTTCTTCCCCAATGCTGTATGAACAGCTTGGGGCAGAAAAATCTCCTTATGTTGAGCTTGCTGCTGATGACAATGTCTTGTGAAACTCAGAAGTTTCTCTTTTGCCTTTTTGACCATGCTGGTAGCTTTTTCTGAAACAATCTTCATTATATTGGTTCTTTCATTTTTCAAAGTGTTTCAAAAAATTCAAGGAAAAATGTGTTGGTTTTTTTTCTTGGGTCTTTTTTTGTTGGTTGGTTGTGGTTTTTTTAACTTTATTTTAATGTATTGCTTGATCTGAGACAGTTTTAGAAGAGTGAGTCCTAACTGCAGTTGGAATGGTGAGTTCTTAGACAGTTCAGCACACATTCAGCAGCCTGTGCACACTACCTGTGTCCCTGCTGTGTTTTAAGATAAATTATAGACATGGAATAGCATACCAGTCAGATGCCTAGCACAAGAGCCAAAGGCTTCAGCTTTGGTGAAGTGGCCAAGCTCTCACCAACTGTATGTCCTCAGGATTCCCCCAGCTTAGCCACAGGTTCTGAACTTGCTCCTGTGGTCCAACTTGCAGAGCTCACAATCCCAAATTACTCAAATTATTCATTGGACCTGTGCTCAAAACAATAAAATATTAGTACCTCCAAGTCCCTTTGTAAGGCTTAATAATAGATCATGAATCATTTTCATACATTAGGAAAAACTCTCACTATTTATAACAAAATGCCTATGTGTTTGCAGTAAAGGATTTGTTTTGTCATCCTTTCACAGCATGTTTTAAAGACTGCAAGAAGTGCTAATTTGTGCAGGCATGAGTACTAGTTGAGAACATGGCCATTTCGTGCTTTTGCCTGCCCTGCTTATGCCCTGTTCAGTACTAATGGGACTGTAGGGGATGTAAATGGCCACAGCACTTTTGCTGTTCTATATAAACTAAATTTGAGGAACTTTTAGTGTTTGTTATGCACAGTGAACCTCTGGGAAAGCTTCAGCCTTTGACCTCTGTAGTGGGTTATGACAGGGAAGATTCGTAAGCGCTTGATTTAGACTCATCTGTGGAAAGCTGGTTAAAAATATTAAACTACCATATTCTTCCTCCTCCCCCATCTCAGTAAAGGTCCTCCTAAAATACATGCTCTGTGACTTCATTTTTGTCATTACTTTGGGAGCCCTGTAGCAAAGCCTGCTTGTAAGGAAATGATTAAATTATGTTCATGTTTGTGCTTTAAAATTGCCTTGGTGGTAGTCCAAGAAGTATTTTCTTCCTCTTCCAAATTTCCATGTCCTTTAATATTAATCTATTTTCATCAATGTGACCTGTCCCAGCAGTAAAATTTGTTTGTAATTGGTCATGTAATGATTGCTGCAGGGACATAAAAGCTAAGCTAAATTTATCTGAGGCTTTTAAAAAACTTATTCTAAGAAAAATAAGGGTTTTATTAGAAAATGCAATGACATTTGACAGTACTGGGATATTTTGTTACAAAACTGAATAGTCAGTGAGGAAATTATGGTGGCAGATCTCTTTAATTTTGATTTTGCAAAGCTGAATATTATTTCTTTGAAATATTTTGTCATTAGCTTTTAATTTTGCATCATATGATAATAAAAGTTTATGCTCAGTTGTGGTGGCAGTTGCATACTGAACAACTGGAAATGGCACCTTTGAGGAAGAGCCCTTTTATGTGGTTTGTATATCACAAGTCAAAACCATCCCAAATATCTGGAATTAAAGGATTATTATTATCTCAAAGTATTTATTTTTATAATGATTATGCAAGTGGTCTTCGAAGCAAGCCAGAATATCTGGTTGTTAGTTCAGGCTTTGAAATTCTGGTTTGCTAATACAGCTTTTTTTTGTAAAGTCAAGGTGAAAGGATATCTCATGCAAAAACAGAAGTGACTCTATTACTTAGTGGAATGGTTATTACTAATGGCTATGACTTGCACTTTGAGAGCAGTTGATAATATTTTGTTGTTTTTCTTGCAAAATTGCTTGCAATCAAAGCTATTATATTATCGTTTAAGTGGAGAGACCACTGTTTGCCCAGAACAGCTGTGTAGCTACATTAGCTTCCATAAATAAATTTATTATTTAGATGAAAGTTATAAAACAATCTGTTTACCTCTACCGAAGTAAGTAGAATAGCTGACAACATTACTAAAAAAGAGATGAAGAGGAGCATTGGAACAACATAACATCCTCCAAGGGCTCTTGATGCATATTTAATCAAACACAACTTCTCTGTGGTTTTGTGGTCTCAAGAAAACTGGAAGGAAAGTACTATTTCACTCTTCAGCTGACTAGAAATGTAGTAATTTACTTGTTTAATATATTGATTCTCCATGATTGTCCTGAGATGTTTTTGGAAGCAGATAGAAATGAATGGAGGAAAAATTACACAATATAAAAATACAAAAACTTGCATTAACTGTGCGAAGAGAATAAAAGCATTAGCATGAAATCTGTTCTCCTTTAGAAACATGTATTGGTTAGAAACAGAGGTTTCCATGCCACATATGCTGAAAATGTGGTCTAAGAGCTTTAATTTGCCTTCGTCTGTCAGTGTTAATGGACAGAGCAAGTGCTGGAGCTGCTGTAAAACAAATCTGTTTTCCTTTTGTCTGCTGTGCCAGATAATGAAATAAAAGCTAAATTATCACTGATAAAAGTAATTTGCAGAAAAGCATTGATAAAAATATAACAGCAGATCTTGCCATTAGCAGTTTAAATGGATAATGTTTACTAGTGCTTGTAGCCTACTTCTGTCCTCTGGTTTTTATTGTCTTCTCCCCCTTCCCATGCTAGGAAAGGCCTTTTCAAGTAGAGGCTTCAGGCAAGAAAATGATGGATATACTAAATCCCAGCATGGGTAACTTTCTAAGGGAATAAGTACTATTTT
Source organism: Acanthisitta chloris (assembly GCF_000695815.1). Classification (NCBI taxonomy): domain Eukaryota; kingdom Metazoa; phylum Chordata; class Aves; order Passeriformes; family Acanthisittidae; genus Acanthisitta; species Acanthisitta chloris. The sequence continues at coordinate 23,417 of NW_008658675.1, forward strand.
TCCCCCCTTCTTTTTCTGTACTGCAGTATTGCCAAGTTAAAGCTTGTATGCACTTTGAAGTGTGGTTATCAGTATTGTTTTATCCATCCTACCTCAAGGAATGTTCCTACCAATGGTGAAAACTGAGAAAATGGTTTTATCTCATTGCAGTGCTGGTAGCTCCTATCATGAGTTACATGATATTTAGTGTGAAAGATTTAGTTCTTGAAGTCATGTGTTTCTTTCATGTTTTTCTTTCCTTTCTGTCTTTCTGTATGTCTGTATCTTTTTTTTTTTATTTTTAATTTAACTCTAAAATAGAGAAGTTTGAAGTCATGTCCCAGTTGCTGACAAAAATTCAGAAATGGGAAGGCAAAGACACAATTCTTCTGAGCCCTGTGTGTTTGTGTATGCATGGTGATTCTAATGTGTACGTATATAAACCTATGCATGCACAAGCACTTAAGTGTTATAATTTCCTTGTAAACCAGACTTATCTCCCTTGAAATTGTGTCATCATTTTTTAAATGCTTGGACTTCAGATTACTTTTATGACAGGGAGCCAGTGTCCAGGGTAAAACATTGGCCATAGGGTATTTGAAGGATATGTGATGTCTTGCAAGAGCCGGACATGCTGTTCACAGATGACAGTAATATAGAGGTAGATCACAAAACTGAGACAGCAGCGTGAAAGATTGAGAGTTCTAGGGAAATACTGTCTCTCCTGAAAACTTGGTATAATATACATACAGAGATGCACCCTAGTGCAGAATTAAATCCTGAGGATGGCTGGCCTTAAACTAAGCTCTAGCTTGCACTTTACATCCACCTTCAGCGAGGAGGTTGCAAGGCTCAACACCTCCTGGCCTGTGATGTGAGTGCCAGAAGCACACTAGAAAATTAGCCATTTTGGGTAGTTCGGGTGAGCAGTCAAACAAGGATAAAGCATGTAAGACCTGAGATATTTGGACAGACAGCCATGACAAGTTTACTCAGGCCAGACTGGAAAAGGCTTTTCAGTAAATGAAATCGTCTCTGCTTCATGGGACAGCTGTCCTTATTAGGGGAGCATGTACCTTTCTGAGAAGGGCTGGAAGTGGTCTTGAATGTGCAAGGGATAGCATGTGGCTCACTGAGCAAATAGCTGTGGGAGCTTCCCTTGGGTGAGGATGGAGCAAGCTGGTGGGCAGCAGCACGGGGAAAAATATTTGAGCAAAAAGAAAATAGATCCTAATGTAAGGTTTCTTCTAGATTTGTTTTTTTTTTTTTTTTGAGGACTGAGTTGTATCTGCACAGTTGTAGTCAGGTATGTTTATATGCAGGTACTGCTTAATAGAAGGTGCATTTTTATCTTGTCTATAAGTTTTAATGGAGTATGTCCTCTTCATAGAGTCCTTGTGGGAATGAGAAGTGGCTCTTTCTGTAAGACCATTTCTGGTCTACTAAGTCTTGATACATCAGGCTAATGAAGTTACTGCGTGGGCTGGGCCCCTTTGTTCTTAAAAAGTATTATTCATGGAGTTAAACAGAATTAATCTTTGTCCTGCTGACAGTTTTCAAAGCTTGGATAATTAAGATGATCAGTGCTTGCATAACTAGGACTTAACAGAGTCCAGATGTTCCTGTATTTCAGGCACACTTGCACCTTTTCCCCTTTGTGAAGCAAGACACTTAAGGTGAAAAGTTCTCCAATTCTCTCTTTATCTAATTCTAGGTCTGCACTTGAAAATATTTTTCCATGTTCTTGAAGTCTTTCTACACTCATGGGATTTTTTTTTTTTTTGGGTTGTGTGCTTTCCCTTTCCTCTCCCTAAATCTGCTGACGGCACTCCCAAATCTTTCTCCCATTTTCTGAATTGCGTTATCTACTTCCTCCAGAGATGGTTTGATAAAAATCTGGTTTCCAGTTCTCTCCATGCTTTGTGCCTCTATGTGGAAGAGAACATCATTTAATGAAGCTCTGTTTGTGGTCTTTCCTTAATGTAATATTCATTTCAAATGCTCCTCAATACTTTTATTAGTTTTTCTGTACTGAAGTAGAATTGTATTGAGACATTGAGAACTCTGTAGTACAGACTAGCTAGAGATTCATTCTTTCTTGGCCTATGGAATTATGTGAAATTTTTTATTTTTATTATTTTTGTAACCGACTTGTAGAAGGAGATACTTTTTCTCCATACGGAGCCCTTTCCCCCCAATTGTTGTCTCTACCTACTTTCTCTTCTGTATCTTTATCCTTCTCTCTTGGTACCCAAGTAACAGAGCTGATGTGGAAATCTGGATGTTCCTTCCCATGCTGAACAGTCACTGCTTCCTAATTGCTGGTCTGGTCTAAGGAGTGTGACATGTCCCAGAAGAATCTGAGAGTGAAGCATTTCCTGTTTATTTGCATTGACACAAGACAAAATGTAAAATAAAACTTATTTTTAAGAGCTGTGTAAGTCAGGATAACTCCATTTAAGTTACTGTGGTGAGTTGAGAATTGATTCCAGGGACGGGTGTGATGTGATCCCGCAGGGGGTTGACTTTGCCTTTGTAGTATTGTAGGTTAGTCCTCCATCCTGGACTCTGTTGTGTCCCCACTGTGTTCTCTTCCTTTGTACCACAAGTACCATTGTTTGAATGGAGTTTCAGATGTTTTTTGCAGTCCTTTATGTGCTTGGGTTCCCTGTTTGTGCGTGGGGATGAGTGTCAGTACTGGATCCCTGCTCTGAGCTGGAGTCTGATGGGTCAGGCATGGCACATCCCATGTCAAGGATGTTTTTCCTGGTCTTTTCGTTGCTGTTTTTGTTTTAATGCTAAAATGAGGAAGTGAGGAGTTTAATATTTCAAGATGATAACTTAAATAGCTGCAGCTCCCAAAAACATGGGAAAGACATATTTTGAGACTGGCTTTGCAAAGCTGTTTTGAGTCAACCCTAAATCAGGGGGTATGTTCTCTGGCATTCCATCCTTCCCATGTAAACACTGGGGAGGGAGAGGTCACACAGCAACAGGCTTTGCAGCTGCTGCCTGTAGCCACCCTTATGTTGTTACTGTCCAGAGAAACTTTTCTGTAGAAATGTTTGTGCCCAGCAAAGTTGTGTGACAGTGAGTACTAGTGAATGGTGTAATGCTGAAAGCACCTAGCTAACAACTTGCTGTAGCTGGTACATATGTAGGGCAGAGGGAGAAATAGCATTCATGAGTAGATGCAAACACTGTATTTTCTGGGAACTGGGGTGGGGGGTGTGTTTGTGTATGGGTTTTTTCTCCCTAAACCCTGTAGCTTATCTTCCTTGTTTCTCTGTCTCTTCTCTCCCCTCTGGTCAAACTCCAGCTTGTAATTCTGCATTCTTTCCTGCTACGTCTGAAGTTTTTTCATGTTAAATGTTTGTTTTGATTTTGCACCTTGTTTCTGCACAGAACGTATCGATGATGCAAGACCTGCTGTTTAGGATATTTTTCAGAGCAAGAAACAGAGGCTGAAAGTCAAGTGGTATTGGGTTGGCATGCCTATGTTACCAAAATAACTTCAGACCTTTAAAAATAGTGAGAAATACATTCTTATGGAGAGAAAATAAAATCTGCACAAATATTTTGACAATGAAGGTGACTGACCAGTAGAGCAACCTTCTAAATGTTACAGTGGGTTGGTTTTTAGTTCTCCGTCCTTGAAAGTTGCTTCAGTTGGTCAGATTGTTATATTAAAGAAACGCTCAGATTCAAATTGTAGTAATTCAAGTGAATCCTGCAACCTCTGATCTACAGGTTAGACAAGTTGTTGGCATTCTTAATTTCTGGGCTGATGAGGTTTGACACTGTCATTCATCCATCTCCCAGAGCTGTTAGCAAGCCAGAGCTTTGGGAAAACAAATCTTCATTCAGGTTTTTAATAAAGCATGCTATAATGGCAGTGAACAAAATCCCTGTGTCTGCAGAGGGACGGGACTACACCCTGCCTCACTCATAATTGAAACTATAGCAGATAGAGGCTCTCCTCTTTCTTGTTGCATTGTGAATTGATTTTACTCACTGTATTTTCAGAAAGGTTTTATCAGGCTTTTGTTACTTAAAGCTGAACAACCTCTTCTCGGTTGTGGTGAACGTTTATTGGTAGATTATAAAGCTTCCTTTAGTATCAGTCATGAAAATCGCCTGTTTGATTCTTAGTCAATGATCTGAGATACTGGGTTCCTCTTAAGTGGAGAAACTGTGGTTGAAATGTTCATCCACGTGGGTTTGTTTTGGTAATGACTGTTGTTCTCTTAGTTGTTGGAAATTTTTTTCCCAATGTTTTCAAGTTTACTTCAAAATCAACAGAAATTGGTGGAAGCCCATTATCTGTATGAGGAAAGGATATTGAGAGCAGGGGGAAACATTTATATTGGTGATTGTTATGTACAGTCATGAATAATATTTTTTAAAAAAATAGATCAGGATTAAAATGTATAGTATGTACATGAAATGTATCCCTCTAAGGCTTGTTATTTTATAAATGTACCATTGACTAAAACCTACGTTAAATCAAGTCATATTTGTACAGTTTAGATTGACTCCATTAGGTGTGCTATGTCTTGCCCTTTAATTATGACTGTTTTCCACATGCCTTGCACTATAAAGGTCTCTTAGTCTTAAATGTATTTCACAGCAGCATAAAGCTGTTCCAGTAAAAGAGTTACATATTTATTAACGTTCTGTATCCTCTGTGGTTGGACTTGGGTTTTTTTTTCCTCTCTATGAAGGGGTAAAATTATTTTTATAACTACTCTTGGCCATAACAGCATGTTCTGTACAAATGTAACTAACTACACTGGCATACAAATACAGTTCAAACAACTACATTAGCACAAGAAGTGATGTTACCTTTTGGATTCAGCTTGTATCAACATGTGTATGTGGTGCTCTCCCTGTGCCTGCCTCATTCCTCCTCTGCAGTACTGTTTGGGGCAGGGTTGTGGTATGATTGTTTTTCACAGTACCTCGGCTTTGGCCTCTGTACCATCCCAGTTGTGTTTTCTAATAACAAAATCATCAGTTTTGGCAGTGAGTGCAGCTTCTTTTCTGTCTTTTCCTTCATTTTTTTTCCATTTCTTTTTGCTTTGTCTGAGAAAGCAGTTATTTTTTGGGACAATCATGCAGTTCAGTTGATTAAGTTGTATACTTTAGGAAAGGACAAGAACAATAAAAATTGCATTTTCCACAAACCACTGTAAGGAGGCACAAGGTTACAAAACAGTGTTGATTGAGATGAGAGCACCCTCGCCCTTGCCTTGGTGTTTTGCCTCATCTGTTTTGTATAGCTCTTCTGACCACTCACATGTGTACTGATCAGTTGCACTCATTTCAGCATGTGCATCTTTGGCTTTCTTCTCAGAAATTTGGTTGCTATACAGTTACAATCAAAACAGTGAATATTGAGGTACCACACCTGACAGATGCACAGTTCTCATAGATGTCCAAGACCTGCCTGGTTGTAATGTGTTTCTTGTGAAGTAAGCTGGCAGTTCTGGATTGTATCAAATGAAACAAAAAAAAAAGTCTAGTTACTTCTCTGGAAGAATTGAGTTCTACTTACCTTTTTTTCATAACCAGAATTTAGTACAGCTGACTCCTCCCTCCTCCCCTCCTGGGGTGATGGGACCATGATGGAGATGAGAATCAGGCCCAGTATATGCATATGTGCCTTGTTTGCTTAACTTTCAGGAGAATAAAAGCTCC
>NW_008658675.1:29158-49524 GCF_000695815.1 Acanthisitta chloris
AGTTCTGAAATAGAAAGAAATGTGGCCACATGAATTTACCTTTGTATACATACAGAATTGCTTTCTAGTTTTGCTGCTTCCCATTATTTTCTGGGTTTTTTTTTTCCTTTTCATCCTTTGATTGTAGCTACTTAGAAGTTTAAGGAGTTAGCAGACAGCAGTAGGATGGGAAGCGATAAAGCAAGACACTCCAAAACAGCAAGACTGCATCCAGTTATTTACTTTTTGTTAGAACACAGTCTACCTTTAGATCAGTTCCCTTTGAAAGTTTGTGTTTAGTGAGTAATTATTCAGGGTGATGTGTCAGAAGAGCTAGCGGCCATTTCCCGACAGAACCAAGCCTTAATTTTTAAAATATTTTAAATACTGCAGTTGAGTGTTGAGAGGCCACAGTTTCCTCCTCGAGTATCAGAGTTTCGATGTCCCTCCAGCTTCTGCTGCAGCAGTGGGTGTCAAGAGGCAGGTCGAAAGTGAGAATGCTCCTCAGGACTTTGCCAGGAGCTGAAGGTGTGTGTTTTGGGAGTACTGATTGCCCCCAGGTTATGTCATTCCAGGCTCTGATTTTAGCTGTAAATTTAGAGGAATTACCTAACTTGGCTGAAGTGACTGCTGGTTTTCTGGCCAAGATAGCTGAAGTAGCCTGACCCTTTGGTTCAATGCTTTGCCCTTATAATACATGGATACAATTTACCACAGCTCAAGCTACTAAACTTTGATTTTTATCCACCTAAACTAGTGGCAGACTAGTTTAGACTATTTTAGACTAATACTAATGAGAACTCCAAATCACAACATGCAAAGTTATCATGGTTCCAATTTACCCAAGGACTTAGTTAAGATGAGATGGACAATTAAAGAGCTGCTGTATAAAATAACAGCCCTCTGAAAAGAAAGCAGGGGCTAAGAATAAGCTGTGTCCCAGGATGTTTGTACAGATAAAACCCACACTCCAGTGGGCAAAAAATTAGCCTAGCTCTCAGAATCTGCACTTGATCATTGTTGCAGGAAGTGCAGGAAACTGTATTACATGGAATGATCAAAATTTAGAGTGTCTGTATTGTTACTTTCAAGAATTATTATTCCCTACTTGTCAAAGAACTGGCTGTTTAATCTGTCTTTCTGGATATCCATCTTCTTAATATGGATGGCTACAAGTCACCAAGAGTTTGACAAGGAGAAACCATTAGCTTCCGTCATAATTGAGTGCATGTTAAAATGATTAAGGTCCAAAAAGTAAAAGAAGGGTCAGTATTATTTAACAAACATTTTACTGCAAGACTTGTTTTCTTAACTTTATTATTAGAAGATTTGACACATTGGAAGGATAAGGCATGACGTATTAACAGGTAGTGGTGCAAAGTAATTTTAATTATTGTTTTCAATGTTCTCCAGAGAATACAAAACATCTTTATTTAGAGTTGGCATGTGCCACCTTTGCAGTCTTTAGAGCATCCAACACAGAGACCTTGTGCTTGAAATTAAGTGACACAAAGTGGCCAAATTTCCTTTGTAGGTGTTCTGCTGTCTTTATATGCTGAACTTGTGAGTAAGGGTGCTGTAGGGGGCATCATCAGAGAGCAATCAAAGTCTTAGGAGAAGAATGAACTCTTTTTCTGTTCCCGAGGCTGGGGGCTTCACCTGTTCAATCTTTGCTCTGTTGGTAACCTCACTGACTGTGACGGAGACAATCCTCTGTGGGAGCATGACCTCCACACATTCAAACTGGCCTCCAGTTTTCAACTGTCTGCTGATTTCAGAGACCCACTTGATTATGGATTGACTTTCTTACTTCTTTTCTGTCTTGCTGCTATTTTATCTGAAATATTTTATTAGTTCTAGCTGAAATTGGCAGAAAAGAACACCAGAACTGAAATGCATTGTGGTGGATTGTTCTCTTGTGTAACAACTTTCTAAATTGTGGCAATATATTTACTTTACGATTCCTATAAATGCTCACTGTCGTTTATTTACTTGCCAATACATGTTTGATTACTTTGCTCTGAAAATTAAGGCGTCCAGTTGAGTCAGCTTACAGAGAGAGCCTGGAGATGCATGAGAGAAGAAAGGTGGTGGAGAGAGATTTTGGTGGATGCTTGCAGACCTCTTACATGGCTGTTTGGTGAGCTCTGGGTCTTTATGGCTTGCTGATTTCTCTTCAGGGGTTGGAGAACCTACAACATATTGAAGGGTGGGCTGTTTATTTTCCCTGTGTTGTTTTTATGTACTGAAATATTGTAGTGAAAATAGCTGGGTGGGGTGTAATGAATGTTTTCAAAGACCTTCCTTTGAAAGAGGCTTTTTTCCAGCCCTTGGTGGTCACCACCCATTTTCCTGTGCTGTGCACGCCTCTCTCATTGTTCCTACCCACAAAGGCCCCTTGTGTGAACCTGTCAGCAAATGTGCCAGCAGGACGAGCTAAAATATCGTGAGATATTGGTCCAAGCCTTGTGCTTCAGCAGCTTGGACCAGGTTGAAGCACTAATACCCACCACAAATGTTGGTGGCTCTTGCCCAAGGCATAATGAAGCATTAGATCGTAAAACTTGGGATTTGTCAACAGTGTTCAGCATGACTCTCAACTCTTTACGGTTGAGTGGGTTTGAGGCTGAAGTGTAAGTATGCATACCACTGATAGTAAAGTCATGCCATGGCAATGTTTGTCCCTTAGGCTTGAAATAAAGCTTAATTGAAATATTGTCCTTGTTTACCTGCAGTTGCACCATCTTGATAAATAGTGCTGGTTGTGGTTTGGTATGGGCTGGGATGTGGTCAGTGCCCCATCTGAAAAATGAGGCTGGTTTTGAATTTAACTTCAGGGCCCACCTCCCCCAGCCTGTGAATTGCACTTCATTCACCTTTAGCTTTAACCCGCTGGTGAAGAGATAAAGCACATCCTTTGGTATGTGTTTTTTAGAGTAGGCAAATAGTTGGGTTATCTGAAAACCTGCTGAGCTTTTCAGCAACAATATGTATGGACTTCTAGATTAGCTGTCAAAATTGACTGATTACTACAAGTAATGCCACATGATAAGGATCTGCAATCTCTCAAACAGAAATCATTGATAGACATCTCAGGTTGTGCATTGTCACAACCTTATCCCTGCTAGTGCAGTAGGATTCCAGCATTAGCTGTGCTGCAGGGACTCATGAATGTGTAAGTGGAAAATACTATGAGGAGAACCTGAGCGATACATTTATAACACCCTCCCTCAAAAAACAAAATTAAATTGGCTGATTTGAAAGCAAGTTCAGTTTTGGTCAACGTTCAAACAGTCGTTTCTGTTGTGATGTTTAGTGAGTCTGACAGTGGGATTTTTTAGTCTGTAGCTTGTTTCTGAAGCTCTCCATATCTTGGCTGGCATCAGAGTTGATTGCCACAGGGAAGGAATCCATGATCCAGTATCTTGATGGAGCAAAGCAGTGCAAAACCAGTCTGGGGAGAGAAGACTGAGTTGAGGTGACTTGCTGCTCCTCTGAGACTTGTTTATATGCTGAGCTTCTTTTCTCTTAACTTTCCTTAATATTTGAGAAGATGGAGGACTGTTTCACTGATGTGTTCTAAAGCAGCAGCTTTACAAGGGTTATCCAGAGCTGTCCTGACCCTTTCTGTGACCAGCACTGGGACTTGCCAAACATGCAGTAAATTGGAGCAGGATACTGCGCCTCCTGAAAACTAAGCCATGAAAAAGGTCTCCCTGCCACCGAGCCTTAATGTAGGGAATGGGTTGAAAAGGCTAAGAGGCAGTGCCTTTATCTGCTCTTAACTGCTGATCAAGCAGCAGCCTGGCATCTTCTCTGCATGCCGTGGGCCTCGTGTGGTTCCATGGGACTGTGCCTTGCCCCAGAAGCAATGTGCTTGGCACATCCTCTGAGGTACCAGGCTCGTACTGGCATGGCAACTGCAGCACAGGCTGCACTCACAGCATTGTAAAACAATCCAGGAACAGATTAATGGCTGCCGAAATCCTAATACTTATCTTTCTGGTTCAAGGTACTCATAAACCTAGAGAAAAACCGGTAGAACATAAATCCTGTAGATGTTGTTTTGCTTACTATGATTAAATTTATCAGACTCTGTTGACATACTGTGAACCTAAATGCTTTAAAGAAATGTAAGTGCTCCTGCAGCCTCTGTGAGGTTTGCAACACTGAACTCCCAAAGTACTACTTAATTGCTGTGACAACTTCAGTATTCGCAATGATACTTTAAATTGCAGGTGCAAAGTGTTTTTCTTGTAACAGCTGCATTAAATGCAGCTAGTGATATAAAAAAAGATGCTAGTGCTATAAACATTTTAAAACTATACAGGTGTAATGCTTTTTGTCTCAGCACAACCTCCCCCCCCAAGAAATAAGTGTCAGGAATGTTCATGAAAATAAATAAAATACAAATCCAGTACAGCTTAATTATTCTGACTAAAGGTACTACCAGAGCTTCAGACACTGGAGAAGGTAGTCTTACATGTGGCTTTTAAAGTACACATAGAATTTATCTAAGGAGCTGATGTGTTCCCTGTTCAAGAAAACAGATTCCTGGCTGTGTTACTGTCAGCTGTGGTGGGTCTGGAGTGATATGGACTTAGTGAATCATAAATATGCTCGAACACACCTAAAGTTTTGTATTTGCTTAGGCCTCATCTCTTGGTACTCTAATTGTAGTAGCCAAACCCTCTATTGTTGTGCCAGGCATCCTTTGAAAAGGCCCAGTGAGAATGGAAATGAGATCCTCACTCTTAATACAAACTCTTCCCTCATCTGTCCCTGAGACACTCAGGTTTCTCATTTTCATGACCATCATCTAGCCTTTGGTTTTAAACTTGGAGAAAGGAATTGCATCGCGTACTGATGTGGCAGTAGGTGCCAAGCTTTGCTGAACTAGCAGTGATTTGTTATTTAATGAGTATAGAAATGTAAGAAATCCCTCAATCGAGCCAAGAAGTCAATGGTGAGTTACTGTAAGTTAGGGCAGCTTTAAAGGAAGGGTGGAAGACATTTCATTTCCTTATTTTTGTAATAGCCCTTTCTCTTAGTAGCTTTTCTTGTTACCTTTGAACTGTTATTTCCTTTATTAACAAATTCCACATTTTTGTGTCATTTGTATTTTTTTGTCTGTGTATTGGGCGCCATGTCCCAGTGGGCAGCAGCGTTGCTTTAGCACTTGCCCCTCCATGAGCACTCCACAGATTTTGAGCTGTTTTTTGCTCTCTGACTGAAAATAACTCTGTTCTTCCCCTTCCTATTGCTCTTGCTGGTGTGCTGAACTTGGGCATCTGATGTCTTCTCAAACTTTAGAAATAATAATTTTGTCTGGAAAGAGGTATAAGGAGGGGATCTGCATGGCACTGTATATGGGTTTCCTTCACAGCTTTCATAGTTTGGCCTGAGATCCTGGTGAGTGAGTAAATTGCTGTTTCTAGCACTTTTTGTTTACCCGTGGTCACTTTTATTACTTTAACGGAGGGAGCTTTCAAAAGCACAGCATGCCATCCAGAATAAACTGCTTGTCAAGTAGAATGGTTACAAATACTTTTTAAAGGAATTTTAAGGCTAAGTAAGCATGACCACTGGCTGGTTGGTGTCTGCAAACACATCTCTGGGGCAGTCAAGTGGTGTGGTTCTGAGATAGCTATGGAGTGTCTCAGAGTCAGCAAAACTCCTTTTCAGATACTATCCTAGTTCAAAACATTTAGGGATTTGCCAAGCAGAAGGTAATGCAAAATATAAACACAGCAAGAAATGGATTTTATAGTTTAAGATAAATCTTTGTTATCTAAAGTAGTAGTGCCTGCTAAAATATTTTTATTTTTTTACAGGTTTTGGTCCGAAAATATTTTTTATGCTAAGCATCTATCTTATTTCATTTCTCTGTACTGTAAAATGTTTTCTTATCTTTGAGTATATCTTAGAGTGTATTTTTCTTGTTCTGCCAGTGAGCATTTGAAGCTTTAACTCTGAACCATTCAAAATGAGCATTTACTACAGAAATTTCTTGTGACAGCTTAATTAACTGTGGATTCTTGACCTTTAAAGTGCTGAAGCTAGAAACATTTAATAACCAGCCATTGGACATAAGGTAATATGCTTGTTGTTTTACTAGCTTGCATACATGGCAGTTTGAAGCAAAGTCCAAGGGTCACCAAAATCATGAAGTACACTCGAGCGAGTCAGTCTGAACTGTGTGCTGTCGGAATGTGTCATGTAGTGTGTATGTACGAGTGAAGGCTACTGGGTTACAAGATATTTTTCTGCAAGGTGTGGATTACAATTTCTCTGAAATTTCTGTGCTCTGAAGCTTACAAGGTGGGAGTGTAATTCAGTGCAATTGCTGCACTGCTGAATCTTAAACAAGCAAGTGTGTGTACACAACCTGCGTATCGACCCACATGGACTTGTGGTGAGCAGCAAAACCCTGAGTAGAAGATTGCTATCGTTGCAAGTCCCCTCTGTCAGCCTAGAGGAGGCCACCAATGTCGTTGACAGAAGGGGTGATCACTGAAGCTGACCACCTGGAACCATCATCAGCTGAGTGGGTACTGAGGGTTTTGACGGGGGTAACTGCCTGTGGGAACTACCAGGGAGATGTATGGGTGGAGATGGTGGGCAGGGATTACTGTGGAGACAGAGTACTGGTAGGATTAAAACTGCAGAGAGTGAGGACAGTCACAGTCAGTGGAAATGGGACCAAAACCTCAGGACAGTCCCACTCTGCTGAGCTCAGGAGGGTTTTGTGGGTGCCTAACCCTCCTTCGGATCAGTGAGTGATGTTGTATTCCTGTGCCTACACTCCCGTGCAGGGGGTGGTCTGTTAGCCCTGATGCTTGTGGGGCTGATCCCTGCTGTCTCTGGGTTGCAGGTGCTTTTTGGAGATGCCCCAGAACGGCAGTGACAGCGGTGCAGCCCCTGGCCCAGGCTGGCTGCCTTAGCATTTCTCCTAGCTGCTGGAGGCAAGAGCTGCCACAGCAATAGGCACCAGGAAGACAATCCTTAAGATGACATGGTATTTTTGCAACATTAAGCCAGATGGATTATGTGGGGCTTCAGGTTTTGCCAATAAGTTGCTGTCCCTGAAGTTTCCAGTCCTGTACTATGAAAGGCATCAGAAAGTCAGATTATAATCTTCACCCTGGGTGTGCAAGACCTTTGTCTGCAAGCATTCCCGCCTGATTTCAGTGAAGCTGTGTTGCAAGGACCTGCCAGAGATGAGCAAGAGGATAGGAATCTCATTCCCAAGATCCATGCAGAGCATTCTGACATTGCTTTGGATGGTTCCACCCAGTGGGATCAGTGTTTTTATGTACCTGTGCATGGGTGTACCCTTGGGACTTATTTGGTTTGGGTTCATGGGAGAAACATGGAGAACTGCTTCTGAAAATTTGGAAGCATCACCTGGGAGGGCAAATTCTTGCAAGTTGTTTGTCATCTTTTCTCGCGTGTGTCAGCCTGTAAATTCTATTTTCAGAGTGCAAACTAAGTCTGCCAGGAGGGAGTGGGAAATCATGTAAACAGCTCTCCTGAGGGTACAGTGCCATACTTGTGTTGTGTGGCAGGTAACTGCCTGTGCTTCCATTCCTTCTGATTTGCATGCCTGTGAGTGCTGCGGCATCAGAGCATCATACAGCAACCTTGTCAGAGACCTTGCTGGGGAAGCAATACCTCCTTATTCCTTCTCCTCTTAGTCTCCTGACCACCCTTTACGTAGCCAAGATCTAGATGGAGTCTCCAGACCTATACCTCAGCTCAGCCTCCCCATTTCCAATAGAAATTTGAGCCTTTTCTTTCCTTTCTTGTTGTTTTATCAGGAATAGTTATGCTCCGATTGCAATGTGAGGGTGCGTGTGTGGCTCAGTGGAGTCTTACCCTGCCAGATCCTGGGACACCTGAAGAAGCGAGTGTTGGGAAGCTCCAAGGAGGCTTCCCCTGCAATACCCCTGGGCCTTGGACCTATGTATGCCTGGCTTGATTTGTGGTGGCTTCCTCATCTCTCCTTTCTGTACTTCAAAAAATCTGTCAGAGGTTTGGATGAGTGAGGTTTTTGCTTGCATCACTTTCTCCAAGCAGTGACGCACACATTTGCTTTTTTTCTGCCACATAAGTGGGTGGTTTATGTGCTAGGAGGGAATGATTCATAAATTAGCTAGAGCCTGAGCCTTTTCTCAGTTGCCCTAGTGTTGCGTGAAGAGGATTCGATGTTAGCCTTTCCTCTTGGCCTTCAGTCATGCCAGTTGTTGAGCAGTCACAATCTGGGTATGGGTAGTCCAGTCTCACCAGGGTGAAATGCTAATTCCCTGCATGACATGGGGTAACTGCAGAGAGAGTTAATGGCCTGCAGTCTGCAATGAAAACCATAAAAATACTGCTTTTTGCAGAATTCTGTCACTCGACTGCAATTTCAAGAGGCTTTTGCAGCCAGGATGAGTAAGCACAGAATGACTGTCTTTGACATGGGCATCCCTGTGAGGATGAGCAAGCAAGCATAGATGGATGTCTAGAGGGGGAAGTGGCATGGGACATGGAGATCTTTTGGATCTTGGTGTGCTTATGCTGGGCTGGCTACAATAACAATGTGACTCGAGGGTGTGCTAAGTGAGGGAAGATGGGGAGGAAAATTGAGGTGCAGGAAGCCACAGGGGAAATGCTTAACAAGCAAGTTGTTTGTTTATGTAAAGTGATAATGGATGAGCAAAAAAGTCTTTTGAAAGCAACCAGGCAGGCTGATTCCTCCCCTTGTTTTCTGATGTGAGAAAGCTCTTGTGCAGTGTGTAATCAACATCGATGCCTCTCTGCAGAGAACCCAAGCAGGACAGTCAGAAGCAGTGTTGAGGGAAAGCATCAGCAGCAGAGAGAAAGAAAATCTTTCTCTACTCATAGCATGAGTTATTAGAAACCTTGAGCAACCCATGGTTAATGAAGCCAGATTGTCTCATTAGCCACACTTCAAAATTATATTTACAGAGGTTAGCAAAATAAATATTTTTCTTCATAGCTAGAGTGATGTCATGAGAGACCCTGTCTCATACAACCTGTTTTTACTGCATGAATTTTGACCTGGCTTTGACCTTGGTTCACAAAGTTTCATATTTAAATGAGGGGGGATTAGATTTTGTTTTGCCCAAGCTGGTTCTAATGTAAAAATTGTGGGCTCTAGGTTTAGAGCAGAGCTCAAACATTTATGTTCAAGTTAAATTTTCCAAGCAACAACTGGAAATTCTCACAAATATTGCCACACAGTTTTTGTTCTGCTTGGTTTTGGTTTGTTTCTACTCTTTTATTTCATTGTTATAATTAGAAACTGCAAAGATTTGTTCTTAGCCTACCATCTTTATAGGCACAGTGTAGGCACATTTTTCTTTAGAGAGCAAGACCTATTTCTGAAAGTAGCAATGATACATGTATTTTACATGGCTTTCCTGTACCTACCACGTGCCCCAGGAGGACAACAGAAAATACCTTCTCAGACAGTTGTATGAGGGGACCTTTTTTTTTTTTAACATGGACATAGTATGACTCTTACTTGGCAAGCAGAAAAGTAATGAGTTTGTGTCACCTTGTGAATATCTGATCCTTTAGGTTCAAACTTGTGTGAGTTGACATTCACTTCAGTGATGCCCCTGAAGTAATTATCGAAATTGGATCCTGCCATTATGTACTGAAATATGTGTAGGTTTCCTCCAGCACATGCTTCATGTAACAGAGGCCATGTTAGAAAACATTCACCTTGGGCAAAATAATTGTGAAAGAGGTTTGCTAAGGGCTGATCATGAATCTTGAGAAGATACTGTAAGAATTTATGAGGCCCTTTGCCCTGTTAGCACACTCACTGGTGAGCACCTATCTGATCCCACACATGTGCCCAGCTTCATGTGTTTTGCAGCACGAGAGCTCCACTGATGTGTTGTGAGCCCACTCCTGCTTTGGACGATATCAAGTAGCTGGCCTTGTTGGGACCCAGAAAGCACCTTACTATAACTTTACTCAGAGCATTTAATGTGCATCCTGGCTCTTTTTCCTTTGTTCTAATTTATGAAGCTTCCTATTGTTTCAATACCTAGAATCTTTTGCAGGCTGTCTAGCTTGTCAAGAAACAGTCATCTTCTTTAGAATACAGTAGTATTGATTAATCATATTTTTCTATTTTATGCGGTTTAGCATGAGGCTAGTCATGATTGGAACAGTTTCTAGAATTAAGTCATGCGATTAATACTTGTTTTTCTCAGAAGCTTCGTACAACATAATATATTTATTGAAACTCCTTGTTTTGTTGGGGTGGGGTGTTCTGGTTGATCCATTTTTAGTTTGTAGGCTTGTTATTTTATATTGATGTCAGAAAAAGCAGGTTATAAGCCACTTCATTTTTGGGAGCGTCATGAATGGAGAGATGCCGCTGGTGATTCTAGAAATGAATCTGCAGGCACAACAGCAAAAACAGTGGGACTGCTCTGTTCCACACCCTGTTCTGTGCTCATTCAAGCAGTGCTGTTTGTGCTGGTACTCTACTGCAAGAGGCTGCCTGAAGAGAAATGGATTCTGGGATGGTGTGACTGAAATGCAAAACCTCAGCTTGTGCAAGTGTAGGAAATTGCAATATTAGTAGAGCTACATGGGGTTGAAATAGCTGGTGTTTTTGAATGGGTGTAGGTGCTTCATTTTCTGAAATAAGAACTGTACTTTATAAAAGAACATTGGAGTCAGTGAAGTTCCTTCTTAAACTGCTCTATACCAGAATCGCGACAAACAAATTCCTTGTGTTTCTCACAAATGTTAAATTTAGCTTTATGTCCCTTGGTGGCTTAGTTTTGCATACTTGCTTCATAGAACATTTTCCCCTTCATAATTTTCTGCTCTTGTGTTCTCTGTGGAGTTTGAAGGAGGCTGGCTCTATTGGTTGTGTTATTTTACTCAAGAAGGAGGAATCTGTTTTCATAGACAATGGATAGATGGTGATTTAATTCGAATAGCTTCTACAAAGGAGAGGTATCTTGCAAGGAACACTCTTTGCTTTCCCATTTTGTACCCTTTGTGGTCAAGGAAAGGGGGTTTTCCAGAATAGTGGTGTATTTAGAGATGAGACTGTTCTATGGATCAACACAGTTTGATCCTCTATTACTATATTCATTTTAATGTGGGGTACAGCCATTGCAACTCTATGAATTGTACTATCTATGACACAGCCATATGCACTGTAATTATTCTAGCTTTAAAATGAATTGCCCCATCATTCCAGAGTAAGGGAATTTAGATTGAACAAACAAACAAATAATTTTTAATGTATCCTGAATCTCAGGAGTAATAGTTTGCTGGTTCATTTTGAGTCTCTTGCCTAAGGCGGATCTTGATCCTGTTAATCTCAGTGGGGATTTGGAGCATCCAAGGGCTGACTGTGTAGAATTGGAGCCCTTTCTATCTGTCAGTCCTCTCTGAATTCCCATTTTAAAAGGAGCAGGTAGGTATTAAAGTCTGGCCAATTGATTTCAACCACTTGACAGAATGGATTCATTGCTGAGAAGATTAATTTTTGTAAATGCCTCTCAAGTTGTGAACTGCATTTCAAGAAGTGCTTTTTCCTTTCTCTTCTTTACCTATCAGGAGCAGCTCCGAACGGAGGAAGGAGAAATCAAGAGATGCAGCAAGATGCAGAAGAAGCAAAGAGACCGAAGTTTTCTACGAACTGGCACATGAGCTGCCCCTGCCCCACAACATCAGTTCCCACCTGGACAAGGCATCCATAATGCGCCTGGCAATCAGTTTCCTACGAACTCATAAGCTTCTGTCTTCAGGTAAGATCTGGCTAAAACATTGAAGGCAACTTGGTAAGACTCTGCATGCTCTTCTCCAAGTACATTGTGCTAAAGTGAGAACGGGACATAACTGCTTTTGTGAGAATACACCTAGATTTAAAGATAGGTTGGTGAGGTTTTTTTCATCAGAATGATTTATATTTCAGTTAGGTTAGAAAATCTGAGTGATATGAGTCATATAGGGTCTTCATTACCAAAATAACAACTAGTGCAGTTTTGCCTCTCTAAAAGAAAAACCTCTCAGAACTCTTGAATGTGGTTTGTTAAAAGCTCAGTTACAAGATTTTAAGCTTTTAAGAGTTTAACCAGAATTCAAACATATGCCTTAAGCTTCCATGCTGAAATAAAATTTGATTTGGCATGGCAAGCGTGTTTGTGCCAGCATATTCAAACAGCAGCTGGGAAATTCTGAAGGTCCAGTACTTTGTTTGAAAGGGCTAATTGTGCTATCCACTGGCAATGTAGTTAGGTAGATTGTTTATGACAAGGTAGACTAAGATAGCTAAACCAAACAACTTTTCAGTACTTGCTGTGAACAGATTCTGTGTATTCAGAATCTTGCTCATGTTGGACTACTAGGAAATGTGAACCCACATCATTTCTATAGTCTGTGAAAATTTAAAATTAGCAATATTCTTATTTTGCCCCTGTATTTGAATCGTCACTTTGATGGAAAACTGTGGCTTGAGTAGCCTGTAAGATCAGTGAAAACAACTAATATTTCTGGGGAAACTTTCACGCTCTGGCCTTTAGGCGTTGAGAATACAATAAGCAAACAAAGCCTTCATTGTTTCTGAAAGGTAACCCCAAAATTTCATCATTAATGACAAAACTCCCAATAAGGTCACAATTGCACTTCAGAAAAGTTGAGTCATACCATAGCAGTTACTTTAATAAATGTTATTAGGAAGTATCCCATTTTGAGGATGAGTGTGCTGTTGGTTGGTTTGAAAGATATGGCAAATTCAATTCTGCTTCTGTGTGCTGTGTAATTTTTTGTAGTGCTTTTGGCTTCTGCTAAACACTATTGTATAAAGTGAAGGTACTCTCAGCTTATAGAATGTGGTTTTAACATTTACTTCAGTGGAAAGAAAAGTTTATTTGCTGGACAGTATTTGGAAATCATCTCTGATTTCATCATGTAACTAATACTTGAAGAAGTTGCGTAAATAGGTAAATGTTCTTAAACATGCTGTACACCAAGCCAGTTTGTTAGTAACTTTCTCATAAAGACACAGCCTCAGCTTTTCAAGTATTTGTATGGCACGAACTAGAGACTGGCACAGCATAGGAAAAGCAAACTTCTGAAGGGCTGTAACAGGTAATATAAATAATGTGTATGCCTGTGAAAATTCACATGAAATAGTTGAACACTGTCATAATCAGAGAAATACATTTGCTGACATGATAAGCTTAAAGTAACTTTTCAGATATGTTTACACTTCTTAGTGAGGAAAAAAATATACAGGTGAAGCATTTATTTTGATGCTTCTGTAGTGTTAAGGCTTAGACTTGTATTATTTGATAGTGATGACAAGTCAGTATATGTATATAATATTCACACATACCCATAAAGATATGATATTTCTGTGACAGTGTCTGAAAAACAGTGTGATTCATGTGGCTGATTTACATTTTCTTGAAGTACCACCAGTACCCAGCAGTTAGAAAGGAATCTGAAAATAAAATGTTACAGTAGCGACAAGCTGTGCTTTAATATTTCATGCTTTCTCTATGCTTGGACTTAAATCTGATGCACTCACTTCCCCAGTTTAAATCTTCACTTGGACGAAGTCCGCTCGTTAAAATTTGTGTTGTTAGCCAAATGCAGATTTGTCCATGGCTGCATGTTTTAGACACTAGAGGTGTAGATAAAGGTTTCAAAATTTTTGATGCTTCTATTCTGAAGAATTGAACCTAAGGTACTTTAAAGGGACTATTTTTCTGGAAATTTGGGGTATTATTTCCTGATAATGAAAATACACCGAAATGAAAATCTCAAGCCAGAAAACCTTGTCTGCTGCTCATCTGTTATCCTGAGTATAGCTAACATTTAAATTAGATTTTGTATTTTCAACTGTGGACCTGTGAATAATGTCTGTCTTTGAGGATGCTGGCTGGCACTGAGGAGGCCATCCAATATCATTCAGAGTGGTAGGTTTTGGATGCAGCTGTAGGCTCACTGATGAAGAGGTTTGCTTCTTATCACATTTTGACGAGTGAAGCAAGATGGAAATTGGGCCTGTGCGATGTTTGTGCATGTTCTGTTCTTGCATTTTGCTCTGGACCTTCTCTGAGCCCCAAGCAAAGCTGCCCTGGTTTCATGGGCATGTTCAACAGCCTGAAATTTAGCCACAAAGTAATTGTTATGTTTGAGGAGCCTGATTTGACTGACATGGAGCTTGGGGGATACTATGTGGTCTCTGACAGGTGGACTAGAAGTGGGGAGGTGGAGGTGCATGAGAAGCAACTGCCTGGAAACCCTCTCATTACTTTCTGTTTTCTTCATGGAAAATGTTTTGATTATTTGGACTAGACGCATAATGTAAACTGGAGTTAAGAGTATTTATTCTGTCATTAATCAGGATATTGAAATAACATTTATATGTATATAGGTATACAGTGTCACTAAAACGGGCTTGCATCGCAGCTTGAAAAATTTTTCAAAATCTAGTAGGTAAAAACTACTGTTTGAGTAGCATTTTTCTTATTTCTTACTTATTTTGTCGAGACCTACCAGTACACCAGATTGTATTTTGTATTGCTCTTTGTAGGCATGATTTGCAAACATCTCTCTTTGTTTCAAGGCAATTTTGCCTGAAGCAGAGAGAGCAAGGCCCTTCCCAGGACTGCACTCTCATCTTTCTGCAAGCTGATGCTCCAGATGGGATTTCAGAGATGGTCGCAGGCAACTTGCCAGCCTCACTTCGCTGGCATTGAGTGTCTCATGCCCCTTCCTATTCTTCCCTGAGTCGGAATAGGGCTTTTCACTTGTGTAACTCGGGTTGTTTTACTAGCTGCGTCTGCATAATGATTATTTATCTGTCGGGAAGCCAAGACCTAGGGAAATCTATGCCCACATTCTTCCAGCAGGTGAATGGCAGAGCCCCTGAATCAGAGCCCTCATTGAGAGCTCTCCCGCTACGTGACTCCAGAAATCCCGACTTCTGGATTGCAAGGGTGCATGTCTCCTGCAGGCTTTGCAGGGTTCGAGCTTGGCCCTTGTATCCTATCATAATAGGAAATAGCTGGTTGTATATCTCAGAGTTCAAAAGGGTAAAAAATACCAGGTTTTGCTTTATAAAAGTTGCTGCTTTACTTAGTAACACGTTTCCCTTTGATTTTCACAGTAGGCAATTCTGTGTGGGAATGTTGGAGAGGAAGCCTTTAACATTTAGAAATGCAGGCTGTTCGTCTGACGGCCTGATTGAGATTAGTATCACAGGAAGCAAACCGAAACAATAGCTTTATAATACTGTTTCCATGTTGTGCACAGAACAGTACGCAGTATAATTGGAATGCTAAGTAGAAATATTTAATTATGGTCATATTAAATATTTTTCAAGATGTCTCCTAGTTCTGTTGGCATAATACATTTTTGCCATCATCATATTCAAACTTTGGGATAAATTTAGAACTGATCTTTGTTCATTTCAAGTACAGATTTTGATCCCATAAAGTTGTTGCTGAAAAGAGGCATTTTGATGCTTGTCAGTAGTGGGACTTTTGGATTTGGGATATTTTGTCCATTCGTTTTGTCAGAAAAAAACCTGTTAGAAATACTTTTCCCTGATTATTTTCTGGTATAGCTAGTAAGTTAGGCTAATGCTTTTGGGGGGGTTTAGAGATGGCAAAAGACAAACAACTTGTTTTTGCTAAAGAATGGCTGTCTTGGTTAACAGCTAACATCATGGTAGTTACTAAGGTTGCTTCAGATAGTATCTTTTTGTCTGAATTTGAGGAAGAGAATCCATTTTAGGAAGCCTGTATATGTGGTGCCAATAATTTTGTGTTTATTTGAACCACACTGATGCTAACAGCATTACAAGAACCAGAACGCGTTGGTACTGGTGAATTTCTGTGTGCCAGGACTACAGACCTTTTAGTCAGGCTAATCAGGCACACACAACTTTATCCGCTTGCTTTAATCCCATCCCAATTGTGTGGTCACCCAGTAGTCTTTTCTGTGCAGAAATCCAGCAAAGGAAACTGGCTGGGAGCTGCTCCTGTGCAGGCAGACAGCAGCAGAAATGGGGAGGGAACAGGGAAGCAGACAGGAAGTTGTTTGGGAGAAGGGAGGCCACAAGGAAGCCAGTGTGAAGTTGTTTCAAGGGAGGGAGACAACAGAGCCGGAAAGCCAGCAGGGAGCTGAAGGGAAAAAATAGCTTTTCTCTGGGCTTTCAAGGGAGAGGACAAACTGTAGGGAGAAGTGATGTGGGCATTGTTTTTGAATGTCTGGACAAGCTGCATGTAATCTCAGACCATTGTGGCATAAAACAGTGCTTTAAAAATAGCATGTCTACTTGGTTGCTTTTATGAAATTGGAAAAACAGTTTTATGCCAACCATGCTGCTAGGAATGAGAGTAGAGCTGTGGGTCTTAAGTGCTTCAGCTGCTTGAAGTGATGTCCCTTTCCAGGGAAAGTGCACCAGAAGGTCCCTTGGGACTCAAAGCCTGGTCTGATGGGGTGCTGAATCCCACCATTCAACACCAATGGCTGCAGGACTCAAAGCGACTTCCTGGGAGCAGCATCTGTATGATTTGGCTAGATACAAACTCTGCAATCAAAACAACACTAACAAGTGTTTTCTTTATCCGAGTTGCTTGTGCACTTGGAGATAAGAGCCCTTCAGGAAGCTTCAAGTTTAAGAGTAGCTTTTTCTTTATGTATCTAAATTGAAAGCTTTTATTGAACACATTGAAATATCCCCTCGAACAGGATGCACTGCCCTGTCAAGACAGAAAAAAAAAAATAAAAATCAGTTGCTTTCCTTTGATGGAAAACAAGAAATCAGGAAAAGACAAGTCTTGTCTCAAAAGCCACTCTCTCTGATGTGAGATGGAGCTGCTGTTAGGGAAGATTTAACTTTTGCCTGCTGGCATCAGTCAGTTTTTACAACCCTCCTCTAGAGTGGCAGCTATAGCCTGGTATGTAACATGCTCAATGTTCAAGCAGCTTTCTGGTACTTTTATGAAACAGAATTAAAAACAAAGGAAAATTCTGTGCAGGTGACAATGTGACCTCCAGTAGAAACCTGTTTCATCACTGTCAACCTCTGAACTGACCAAAAGGCCCCTTTGAGTCAGATGAAAGGTGTTGAGAGGAGTATAGGCTTTTTTTTTAGGAGGGTTTTTTAATACATGGGCAGCTATTTCTTTTAAGGAGAGCCTGATTTTTGAGCCTTCAGACTCGGTCCAAGAGGTTGGACTGAAGGAAATGAGCAAGCATCTACGGAAAAAGTGTTCTTAAACTTGGGAACAGTGCACATCCTGACAGTGGGAATTAATCAAAGCTTGTTTACAAGAGCTATTTTTAGCATAAAAGGTTATCATAAACACTGCAATAAGCATTTGCTATTACAGTTCAAAGTTTCTTGTCAATGAATAAATTCTACTTAGGTGCTTAGAAAAAGTGTCAAAATAAGTACTTACCAAATTTAATACAGACTGGCATGGACTGAAAAATACTGTTTCAAAATTTGATGCAGTAAGAAATTATGCCTTGGGGCAATATGAACAGTGGGCAACCCACCAAATGCTGGGACATGGGACATGGTGGCTCTGTTTCTGGTTCTCCTGTAGCTCTGTCAGTCATCCCAGGGAGGCCTCTGCACTTTTCTGAGGCTTTCTAGCATGTTTCAACATCTCCCAATCTCACCTAGACAGGGATTCTCCTGCTTTATAGGCTTCCCGATGTTACATGTACACAGTCTTGGCTGGAATCCATCAATGTAGCTATAATATGAACAACAACGTTACAGCACTTCATTCTGCTGAATGTGCTATTAATTTATAGTTAAACTGGGATGTCTGCAGTCCAGTTTCCCTGCTATACCATCATTCATGGTTCCTGAACTTAGCAGAGAGAGGGGAGGGGAGATGGCGTTCTAGGAAAAAGAACCAAGAAATACATCCTTATTTCAAAATTTAGTTAGCAGCTATTTTGAAAAGCAATGCTAACAAAAAAAGGGATAAGAAACCCAAACTAAAAATCACTATAAACTGAGTCCCACAGTTAACTTTCTTGAAAACCCGGAAAATCTGTCTACAGAAGAAGTCTACATGAGGTGCTGCTATCTGAATAAAATGACCTCAGACTACTGGAAACCAAGAGCTGAAATTCTGCTCTCATCTCCTGATGCTAACCTCTGACTTTCATTTGGTTCCAGCTTTCTCAAATATTTTTCAGCTGAAGCTGAATTTTCTTATGCTAATGCTCCAGTCCAGCCCTGAGGTAAATTAATGAAGAAAATTTAAAGCAGAATGAAAGACAATAGGGATTTCAGGGAGGAGCTTGCAGTAGCCATGCCTTTTATTTGTTCATAATCTGTAAAATAGATTCTTTCAAAAGCAAACCAGAATTTTTCCTAGTGGCAATGACTACATTTCTCCTGATGTATCAGTCTCCTAAAGTGTATATATCCTGTGTGTATTAGTAGCTAGTGGTTTTCACAGGAGAGAGGGAACATGCTATAATGTTGACACTGCAGCCATAGGAGGGACTATTATTTATTATTTATATTACTATAATTATAGCAAGCTACCTGATACAGGGCATGCTAGGGCTGCCTCAGCATATTTCTTTACTACAGACTAAGGATCCTCAGGTAGCTGATATGCTTCAGGGGGTTAGCACAGATGACACCTTCTGGGACTCTGTGTTTGCAACCACCACAAAGAACCTGGAAACAGCAGAAGACATAAGAACCTTTGGTATATTCTCCAGTGCTGGTGCTGCCCTGGATAGGCTGCTGAGAACTGCTCAAGGGGGACAGGCAAGGAATAGATGGCCAGCCATAGCACAGTGGCTCCTGGAGCTGCTCATCACCTACCTTTATGTGCCTGATAATGCCTACAGTTTCCTCACTGCAGCTGCTCAGTCTTTGAAACATGAGCATGCCCTATTAAGTACTATAAGAAACCCATATCTGCCAGCTCCCCTTTCCTGCTATGTCTGGGGCTGCTAAGGAGAAAGGAGGAGGTGCAGTGGGGTTTATTGAGTTACCAGGGAAGCTGGGGTGTATCTGCAAAACACCTTGGTCATGCTTTTGGGTTATGTTAGAGGGGGTGCACAGCAGCACACAAACCCTTTTCTCTCCCTCCTCCCAGTCCACGCTACAGATGCCTCCAGCTGGACAAAGATAATTTAAATAAAAACAGTTGAACCCTGATCCTACAAACCTCTGTAACTGTGTGCTTTAAAGCTGACTATATCTTTAAGTGCTGTGCTCAGCTCAGATGTTAAGGGTTTGAACCTGTAGCCCTGATGTGACTGATCCTATGTCCTCTGTGTGTGTTTGTATAAGTAATATAATTTATATACATGGAAAAGCAAACTTAATCATCTGATAATACAAGTAAAGTGTTTGTCTTTCACTGTTGGAGGCATTTAAGAATACAAATGCTTTGAATAGCCTTCCTGCCTTTGAATGGTCATGTTTTGTTAATGCAAACTTAATGAGCTGGGAGAAAAAATGGAAAGGAGGGTCTAGGGTTAGAGCTGAAAAGTCATTTTTTTCTCTGAACCCACACTTGGCTGATTGTCTTGGGCTATAGCCATGATCCCTGCTGAATAAACCATTTGTTTGCTTCCGGAAAAGTAAAAAAAGACCCTTGACATTCTTTACGCAGCAGAAACAAGCTTGGGAGCAGATGGTCACTTACCTCTTTTTTTTTTTAACCTTTTTTTTTTTTTTCCTTCCCTAAATGTCATTATGGTCAAAGTGCATACTATTCAAATATATTATTGTGTATTTTCTGTATTTTAAATGCTAGTCCTGATGTAATTTCCTGAAGTAATTTGCTTTGTACTGAGGAGGAACTGGCCCCTGTGTGTGGAACTAGAATTGCAGTGCAGGGACACAAAATGATAAATCCTTAGTCTATGCTGGCTATCCCCAGAGAGTCCCTGCTTACCAAACAGTCCTATGGAACAGCGAAGGATGATAAACCAAGTGCTCTTAATGCCTCTGGGGCTGTCTGTGGCCGTTTCTTCTCTTGTTTGCATAATGGGTGATGGGCTGCTGCCAGGGAGGGATGTTGTGGAGCAGGAGGATGCAGCAGCAGCAGTCAGCATCGTTTTTGTCTCCACTCATCTGTTCCAAACAGCACTTGGTGGGCTCTGCATTGCAAATGCTCATCCCTCTGCATTTGCTTGCAGTCTATCCTTAGGCACCAGCAGATGCAGTTTCAGGAGGTGTATATATATATATCAAACCTATCCTTTAATCATAACTCATTAATACTTCAAAGTAAAAACTGCATTAGTTTGGTTCAGCCTCTTCCCTATCCAAAAAAATACCAAACCCAAACCACTTCTAATAATGTTTTACAAAGCAATGCCCCATTCCT
>NW_008658675.1:49555-77369 GCF_000695815.1 Acanthisitta chloris
GTATTTCAACAAGAAACATGAAGGGAAATGATCAGTGTGCTGTTTCATGGAGGGAAAAGGACAAAAATTAATGGCTTTTCTCAAGTGCTTAACCGTATGTGTACTGCAGAGCAAAAACTGTATACTGAAATTGCAACATTAAACCAACAAAGAGTAGCAGCTTCTCCCAAGAAACTTGTGTGAGTCCCACTGTTCTTGCAAGTAAGGCTGATGCAATTACAGCTGGAGCTTCTGGACAGTAGAATTGGTGGTGGGCCCAGCCTGGAGCACTGTTGTGCCATCAGGAAGGGGGACAGAGAGCAGAATTACTGTGGCTATTCTCACATCATCCTTGCTGCCATGGGCTGTGGAGCACCTTTGATCTAGATGGGACTTACCCATGGGCTTGTTTCTTGGAGTTTGTTATTCTTTATTCTGAGACAATAAGGGGTGGGCTTTTTTGCTTTGCTTGTTTACTTTCTCCCCCCAAATCCAGAGCCTTACCACACATATTTGCAGTGACTGATCACAAATGTGCAGGCTAACTGACAACACCATAAAGATAAGCTCACCACAGCATGTCTGAGGTACACAGACCAGATGCAATATCTGTAAATAGTTTTGTAAAAACATAATTCCAGAAGTTTCACATAAAATATATCAAGAAAGTAATGGGCCAATTCCTACACAGAATTTTTTTTAAAGTAGTCATCTGTAAATCATCCCCTGGAAGCTTCTTATTTGTGGAGATGAACATGCTTAAAAACACAGAAGGGAAATGGTCACTTGGGCGACTGGCAGTAGGGAGACTGGCATTAGGAGGAGCAGTATCTTCCCCACTCCCTCCCTTCCTGTAGTTTTACTTACTTACTGCCTCCCATTGCAGGAGATGAGCGCACACAAGGGCATCACATTGGCATCAATTGTCTCTACAGTGCAGCCAAAAAGTAGCAGGAAAATGCATAACCAAAAAAAAAAAAAGCTGTAATAAGTATTCTAGCAAATCATTAGATTTCAGCTCAACAGTGGCATGGTTTTCCCCAAAATGGATGAGGTGCACTGGATTCATGAATTTGCATAGGCAAACATCTGGGACATAAGCAGAGTCTGAGGGTCTCTTCCTTATGGGACAGGAAAAGAGTAGGTGAGTGGCAAAGCTTGTCAAAGTTTGGTGGAGTAGAGCAGAGGGAGTTTTGATGTCTGCAGATGAAAAAAAGCAGGTTTTGGTGGGATGGACCTGTGGTTTTCCCAGGAATACTCAGGTTTATGGGATGAAAGAGAGATTCTCCCAAAATGACTTGAAGTGAGCATTTTTCTACTTTTTCTACTAAAAGTAGTGTTAAGAGGTGTCTCCATATTGAGAGGAGAGGTCTATTTAGGAGTGTTTTGTAGGACTCATATTTGAAGAAAACCTGGCCTGATGGAAGAGTCTCTTGTTAGATGTTTGTTAGGAATGCAAAATTTGCATATCTTCTGTAAGACTTGCCCTATACCTTGTGCCTGTTAGGAGGTACAAATGTTGCATGTGGCCAAGAGAATGTGCACAGACAAGATGCACTTCAGTGTCTAGCCGTGTAGGTGCATATATCTTGCAGAAACATGCTAAAGGTGGATAGAGAGTCTATTGCATTTGCCAAGAAGTTTAGAAAAATATCTCCTACTTTTCTAGTGATAACTTCACATGCAGTTCAGAAGGCCCCACCTGAAGGGGTTTGTGGAAAAGAAATTTCAACAACAAAAAAATATTTTGTCACCTTGTAACTGGATGTGCTTGCATTGAAAAAGGCTGGGTGGGGTGATGAAGACTTTGAATGCTTTTTTTTTTCTTTTTTTTCTCAGTATGTGCTGACAATGAGAATGAACTAGAGGCAGATCAGCAGATGGACAACTTGTACCTGAAAGCTTTGGAGGGATTTATTGCCGTGGTGACACAGGATGGAGACATGATTTTTTTGTCAGAGAATGTCAACAAATACATGGGTCTTACTCAGGTAACTTGTTCTCTTATGCTTTCCTGTCTTTTTAGTACAATTCCTAGAAACATGTCCTATGCTTAAATGCAGAAAACTCAAGCTGTGTCACTGCAAAAAAAAAAAGGACTGGATACAATGTCTTATTTTTGAGGCAGGTACCCTGCACACCAGATAATAGTGGGGAGGTTTTCCCTTTCCCTTCCTTTCAAAGCTGTAGTGTCTTTGGTGATTGAAAACTTGCCATCCTAGATATTACCGTGGAGAGGAGAAGACATTTGTTTTACTTGTGCCTTAGACTATAAGACAAGCAGGACAGAGCTGTTCTTTTGCATCCCCATTTTCTGCTTTATGGATTGGGAGTTTTCTCCTTCTGCATTGAAAATTACCAGTGGTGTTGACCATTAACTGCACTGTGCAAATCCAAAGACAGAGAATTGTTTGGGGGAGAAAATGAGAAGTTATGCATAGGGTAAAAAAAAAAGGGGGGGTCACAGGATTTGTGTCTGTGAGCACCCTGTCAATGCACTTAGTTCTAGGGGCCAGTTTCATCTGAAGAGCTCTATCTGAAAACAGATAAATGCTATTGGTTGCTTTTGTTTGGCTAAGTGTAGTTCTTACTTCTGCACAGGTGGAACTAACTGGACACAGCATTTTTGACTTCACTCATCCATGTGACCATGAAGAAATTCGAGAGAATCTGAGTCTGAAAAATGGTAATAATCAAAAAAATACAGAAGTCACTGTTTGCTTTTTATATAACCAAATGAAGTAATTGGCTAGCAGTAGAGATCTGTTCATCACGGTAAAGGGAATTTTCATTCCTAGAGTAATCATTAACTGTTATTCAGTGCTTTGCAGATTTGTTTTGTTTTGCCAAATATTGCTTAAATATGGTAGCACTGTGGACTGTTTGCTTAGTGGTTTACTTTCATCAAGTTGAGACGGGCATAGTGTTTTCAGTGGTAACACTTCGGAAAGATTTATGTGCTGCAAGTGAAAACATAGGTTTAAATGCACGAAGTCCTATTTGAGTTCCACTTAAAGTTTTAGGTCTGAGTTCTACAAACTGTCCTGCAATGGTCCATGCATCTTTGATGGTCTCTCCAGGTAAATGATCTGAGAATTTAGTCTGCTATTTCTGTTGAATCCTTCATGCTTACATGTAGAAGAAATCAAGAAGTAAAATGAGAAAACTTATTTACCATTTTCCTTATACAGGTCCAGGCTTTGGAAAGAAAAACAAAGAGATGTCAACTGAGCGTGACTTCTTCATGAGGATGAAATGCACTGTTACCAACAGAGGCAGAACTGTTAACCTCAAGTCTGCCACATGGAAGGTACCATATTTGAGACATAATAGGTTTTTTGTATTTTTGATTTTGAAAGACATTTTGGTGTGGAGAGAAAGTACGTTCTGAGTTTGTTTCTCATTATTTCAGGTTTTGCACTGCACTGGGCAAGTTAAAGTGTATAACACTTGCCCTCCTCACACTCTGTGTGGGTATAAGGAGCCTCTTCTCACCTGCCTTATAATAATGTGTGAGCCTATTCAGCACCCTTCAAACATCGATATCCCCCTGGACAGCAAGACCTTCCTGAGCCGCCATAGCATGGACATGAAATTTACCTACTGCGATGACAGGTAAGCTCCACTGCTACTTTGTTTCCATAGGTGTTTCTATCTTCCTCAACAAAACAAGCAGTTCTTCAGAATGTCCTCCTCTGTGGACCTGGTAAGCAAGGACTAGAAGAAAGTATGGTCTGTTACCAAAGCGGCTATTCAGTGGCTCACTAACTCCACCTCAAATCTCAGTTTAGGCAAAACGGTACTCCTACTGTATTTCCTCCTCCTGCCAAGTGAGGAATTCAATTTTACTGGCAGAAGATGAGGCACTTCGGAGCCACAAGCATTAGGTTTTTAGGGTTTAATAGACTGAAGAGTATACAGGATTTCTGTTCTCGTATTTTAGAGAATGTCTCGACTGGCACATCGTATGGATCTTAGCCAAGGACTGTTTCATCGTTGCTTTGGCTCAGGACACTATTATCAGTTAGCTGGAAAGTACTTTGTGCCCTAAATTAACTAGGAGTTGCTAAGGCATTCAGAGTACCTGCAGCTCTGAAATGCAGTTGCAGCCTCTTGCTCAATGCAAAACAAACAAGCTTTGCTGGTTATCTATCTGCTCCTTTTAATGGCGAAATGAAGGGGAGGGGAAGATCTTAGGTCAGGCAAGGGTCTGTGTCCTCCACTCCTCACACTTCCTTCTAGAGTGGAATAAATGGAGATCCCCTAGTCTCTACCTGCCTGATTTCCCCTGGGATCTCCATGACATTTCATGCCACTGCCTCTTCTCCCTGTCTACATATTGTGGTATCCATCTTGCCTGTGTGTGAGTGAACCAGAGATCCCTTCCCATGAAGTGTCTCCCTGTTTCCCATTTGCCCAGAAAGTCCTGTCTTTACTGCTGTGGATTTTGTGTTTGTTTTGGGGTTTTTTGATTTTATGAGGTCATTCCTGAATTTAAGATGACCTTTTCTGCCTAATGAAGCAGTTCTCCTGAAGTCCAGAGATGCTAGCAACCACTGAGGTCTGTAGGGTTATCATTGGGACTATACATATGCTCGCATCTTACGCGGAAAATCATAGAACTGACATCTTTGTTATTTTTTTCGACCTTCAAAGGTTTTTTTTCAACTTTGCTAAGTAAGATTATTATTTTAAACAATGTGATAAAGCAACCATATAAACTAGCAGTGTTAGCAGCTGTGAATGAAAGCAAGATTATAAGTGTGAAACTTGTGACTGACCTTCTTGTGACCTGAGAACTGAGCAGCAAGTGTGCTCTAACTACAAATGGACTCTGATGTCACCATAATCAGACAGACTTGGTTTTAATTTTGTTTATACCTTCAGGATGAAAATACTGAGGTATCAATAGGATTTTCCTGCTGCAAGGGAAAGCAACAATATGGTAGTGCTCATTATTAAAAGCAATGTACCTCTGAATTACTGGGACCATTCAATGGCAGGCTGGAGGAGAGTGAGTAGCAGAGGATTTTGCTTTATTGCAGCACTCACATGTCTCTGCAAGACTTACTGCATAAGCCACTATAAATGAGAATTAGAGGGACTGATGCTATTCCATTAAAGATACACATGCTTATTTTGAAAATAATTACATATTGTGTCCCATCTTAATAGTGGGAGTTTGATTTACAGGGAAAATGTTTCACATGGCAGTGAAATACAACAGCTTCCTCTGGAGGATTTAACTTGTAGGAATTTTAGATATTATTCTTCTTTAAAACCAGACAACAAAGCAGTACATCTTCTACTACATAGTTTTGGTTGGATGTTTCATTCATGTTTTATTGAGATTTTTGATAAAGCTGTAAAAAGCCAGCCAGGCCAAAGAAGGAAGAGACCTCACAAACCTTTCAGGTTCTTCGCAGCAGATCCTTCTGGCTCTTGCTTCCCTCCCCAAGGGATGTGATTTCTCTCCAACAGACACATCAGTAGACGCATAAAAATGTAAAACACTCAGCTGTTCTTATCAAATTCAGCTGCTGCTAGACAAATTGCATTGAAGGAGCAGCTTAAGCCAAGAATGTAAATCCAGGCTGAGGAGCAGGGGAAGGAAAGCAGCATGTGCCAGTCAGATGCCTAAACCCTTTTCAGCGTACTCTGTCCTTTCCGCAGCAGCACAGCAGGGGTGACACATCCATAAGAGACTGTATTTCCAGTTTAAGTCTGATACCACTGAAGGCAGCATGCCTCCTCTGCCAGACAGTGGTCTTAGTATCCTCTTTGCAGTTCATCTGGTGTGGACAGGTCTGCTTCCAGGGAGCATTCAGCTTTTATTTTCAAAGCATTCACTTAAAGAAACACTAGGATTTCTGAGGATAATCTCTTTAGGAAAGCTCATAGTCTCTTGTCTGTCACAAAGCAACATGCAAAATATAGGCTGGCTACTTTACAACACTTTGTAACAAAAACTAGTTGGCTGACAAGTGCAATTATTCTTTTGGCTTTTCCTTGGGAGGGTACAGGATAGATGCAATATGAAGCAGGCAAGACTGGCCATCCCTAATTTAAAATGTGTGAGACAGTACCCATATAATTTGCCTTCCAAAAATAAATTATGTATGTGGGCCTAGAACTTGCCAGTGGTTAGGTGGGATACGTTTATATTCTTAAAAGAGCTTTTACAAGGTGATTAGCCTGTAAAGAAGGGTTCATGAGATATGAATAATAAATAGGGGTTGTTCTGTTAAATGCCTGCTTCAGCCATTCCTGGAGAGTGATTTAAAAATGTTCCCTCGCTCCACTTAACTTGGCTAAGTGGCTTACAGGAAGGATTATTTTAGCTGTAATACAGAAATGTTTATCAGTTGTACAATTTAATAATCCAAGTGAGGATTTAGTTCAGCTGCACAATGCTTTTGTGTCAGGGAAGATCACCAGTGAGGGTTTTTCAGTCAGAAAAAAAAGGCAATTATACAAAGGTAATTTTGTTACCTGAGTGCATAGCTGATGCTCGGTGGATCTTCCTGTGCAGGGCCATGGTGCCAACGAGTAGGTAGAACTAGTGGCAATATGTTTCTGTGGTGGAAAAATACAAAAAATGAAAGTGAAAACTGTGCCTGAATTTAATAGGAAACCCCAAAGCTACTTCAGGTGTCCCAGCACATGCAGTCTGAGCCTTTATGCTTTAAGCATAGCAAAGGAAAACCATATGCTGTGAACTGGAGGAGACCAAGGTTTTGAAAGCAGGGAGGGTAATGTGGCATCTAAGTGGCATTTGCTTTTCACCTTCTTCCCTACAACCTCTAGGGTGCTGTGGAAACGAGAGGGAAGCACTCTTTGCCTGTAATTGCTGCAGGTAGCATGCATGACAGGAGAGAAGGAGGGATAAAGAAACAAATCTGTTCTGCGTGGGGAGAGATGTGCAGGTGGCAGCTCCAGAGGCTGTGTCACCAACCAGTCCCCTGGCACTGGCACAGTGAAAAGCATATGTTCTCCATTACTTTGGAGGCATGGCTTGCTGTGGGGAATTGTATGTTCCTGATTAGAAGAAACCTGATTAGTTATGCTCTTTTTTTTTTCTTTTTCTTGATTGAAGCATTTTAATGGAAGAGTTCAGTTAAAAAAGAGCAATGGAGGATGCATGGTGAGTCAGAGTAGGATAGTGCAGGAAGATGCAATGCCATAGTGGTGGGCCCAGTTAGATTTTTCCTAATAGGAGTATACATGTGGGATCCAGACTGTGCCTGACTGAGAGGAATCTGAGTTGTATTATGCTTCCAGTTATGTCCCAGTAAAACAGAAATATGCAGGCACAGGACCTTGGATGAGATTTGAGTTTGCCACTTGACCTATATTTGGGGAATATTTTTAAATTAGGTGAGAATGCAAATAAGCATTTGAATGGAGCTCCTGTCCCTCCATCCCTACTCAGGGAAAAATCTGGTATGAAGACAATAGTGAAGTGATGACATCTGAAGCCAAAGATCCACATTTGACATAACTGGCTTTTGGTATATGTCATATTTTTTTTAACGAAAACCCCATGACTGACTTGTTAATAACAGAATTTGATTTAGATAGACCAAATGAGTAGGAGAGACAGAGTCCTGGTTTTTCATATATCCATCTGTTTTTTTTGCCTGTCAGGACAGATACACCTGACCAGGCCAACTGTCCCTCTCAGGAGTGGATTTGGCATTATATTTTTTTCATTGGTCTGAGTTACAGTAGAAGCAGCCATGAATACTTTTGAGAGGAAATGTGGGTGGTTGGCAGGACTGCCCTGCTGCCTGCTCTGGCAGGCTGATGGAGTGCTCTACTCCAGGCATAGTGTCTGTGTTGGGCTTTATTATTTTTTTCTCTTTTTGTTTTAAAACTCATTCTGCTTTAAGTATAGCTTTGTTTGTTTGTTCCCCTCAAGACCAATTTACCTTCAATAACCTTGTAATGGTTTGAATACAGAAAGACTTTGTTAAGAGATCCACACCCTCACACACAGAGTCCACACACTGCCTGACAAATATACACCCAGCTATTTTTTTATAAGCAGTAAACATTAGAGCAGTCTTCCACAAAGAGCCTGACTTCTCAGTCCTGATGGTTCTTACGATACTATTTTAACTCTAGAAATGGTATACAATAAG
The DNA here is from genome assembly GCF_000695815.1 of Acanthisitta chloris. Taxonomy (NCBI): domain Eukaryota; kingdom Metazoa; phylum Chordata; class Aves; order Passeriformes; family Acanthisittidae; genus Acanthisitta; species Acanthisitta chloris. The sequence goes on from NW_008658675.1 coordinate 57,679, forward strand.
AAGCTTTGTGCTTCTATACAGGGACAGAAAAGCAGAATTTTAAGAAAAAACAAAATACTTGAACTAGCTCATCTTGTAGGAGATGCAGCCTCCAAAGTAGTGAGGTTTGTTTGCTTTGCTGTGCCTCGAAGAGATAAACTAGGGCAAAGTTCTACAAATCTAGAAATAGGATTCAAGATCACTTGATGGTTCATTGTGTACCCTGAGCACAAAACTTTGCCTTTACTCCATGTCCCAAAAATGGTACTTTAAGATATTTTTATGTGTTAGTTTCTCTTAATATACTATATATGCTATATTTTATACACATACTATATTTTATATCTATACACACTATACTATATATATAATGCACTATATATATATAGTATATTAAGAGAAACTAAAGTATTGCTCAAAAAGCACTGCAGTGGTAATAGTTGAGACAGATCCACTACTGCAGGTGTCTACTGCCCACCTCTTTACTGTGTTTTCTGAGATTTTAACTTCAGTACATCATGATGACAAGTTTAGCCTCTGAAAACTGAAGTGCCAGTCTGGCAAAATTAATATTTCCCCAAAGGTATTTGTATTCAAGGAAAAAATGTGGTTAACAGGAAAATAAACAGCCTTGCAGCCTACCTGTCGCCTTCAAGAAAAGATTATTATTATCTTTCTAATTAGCATTCTACAGATGCAAAGGAAACACAAAGCCTACCATGGTAGGAATGCCATCCAAAACCACCGTATAGTTTGTTTTCCAATTTTGTCATTCCACAGCTTGCACAAAGAGCAATTTTCTGTCTGGTGTCTAAAGCAAAAGTAGAAGTCTTGTGTCCCGGACTCAGTTTTGTAAATGACCCTTTGGCCCCATGGGACATATATATTTCTCATAGTTATGTACTCCTTCTCTTAGCTTCATGGGATGCCTTTTCATTTGCACTCAGTCTTCTGTGTGTTCACTTGGCATTAAAAAAAAAAAAGCATGCAGAGTTTGGAGGGTGCACCTCACTGGCAAACCTCAAAGTGGTGCTCAGGTGAGGTCAGTGCAAGGACCTTTGCTGAAGCACTCAGTGCCTTCTGGCCCAGGTACTGTTTGGGCTCTCGGCTGCAGCCAGTCTTCTTCCACAAATATCTTGGGAGAGTTGCGAGGTGGGTGTGATGAACGTGGGGATATCTGCCTGCCTCAGCCCTGGTGCATAATGTGGCATGAAACTGGCTAATCTGATTTCCACCCCTGTACTGCCTGCAGCCTACAAGATTTTTGTAAGCTTTTTTTAAGCTTCTCAGAGTTAGCAGCACCAGAGGAGGAATACAGGAGGCCATGAACTGCCAATTCATGCAGCCAAATGAATACAGCTAACAATTATTGGAGAGAGGGTGTTTGTTATAAAACAGTGGTGTTTAAAAATATAGAAAACACTGTCAGCCAATTTTAGGGATTTTTTTGGGGGGTGGGAGAAAAAAAATTCTATAATTTTTAAAAAGTCATTTTGATCCCAGAAGTCTTTAAAGAGAAGTGTAATGTATCTGAATAGTGTTAACAGATTAACAGATCAGTCAGCAAAGGCATAGAGGCTGTTTAGACATTTATTCTTACTTTTCAAAGTACCTATTTTAAAACAATTACTCTTTATTACTATTTCACTGCTACCACACATGGGTTTAGAATTTGGCCAGTGTTGTGGTGTTTGTGGGCAACTCCTTGATATCTTATTTTGATCTTTTTGTTTAATATGCAGTTGGTCGCAGTAAAAAGATACCAATCCACCACTTGCTAACTTTCATTTGGGATTACATTAGATCTAATTAAATTTGACATTGTCACAGCAGGATTGCACCACAAGTCATTCTGTGCCATGGAATGACAAGAAGAGTAATTTTACAGTGAGTGTGCTCATTATGAACAGCAAGGAGCAGTTTGAGAGGGGGAATTACAGGACTGTAATTTTGCATAGAGATTGCAGTTCCTATATGATAAGATTTAAGAGTCCCTCAGTCTGCTGTAACACATATTTTTTGCTTGCTGTCTCAGTTCCACTGAGACACCCTTGAAGCCTATAATGTGGTTTTGGATCTGCATTGGTGTTGCTGGGTACATGAGACTTCTGTTTTTCCCTATTATTTTTATTTTTCCTTCTTCTGCTCAGCTCCCACTTGGCTCTCAGCTCCCAGGGCCTGGATTACAAGTAAATCATCAACTTCCTGAATTTTAAATACCTTGCCCTTGTGAAGAGCACCAAACTAACTGGGATAGTTTGAGGATACTGTGCCATTATATAACCAAAGGCCATAGTTTCTGTTTTTAAAGACTGTGTGTTTACACTGGGTCTGGCAAAAGCCTCTGGCCACTTACACCCGTGTGTCCCAGCTGGCTGTGTAAAGGCAAGCAGCAACTCTATTTTGTGAGCCTTACTTTTATTATGGCTCCTTCAGTATTTGTTGTTTTTTCCTGGTGGTTCAGCTCTGACAACCAACTCATTATGAGAACTACAGCTTTTGTTAAGAAAGAAAAAGCAATTGTGGTTTCAGAGAAAACTTACAGATTTGACTGGGATGTTCAGAAGCTTAGCAGTGAAGACAGTAAAAAAAAAAAGCTCTTTGAAACTTGGATTCAAGAATTTCCTCTTTGCTGGTCTAACTATAAATGTAAATAAAACTGTAAATATAAACAGGAGAGTAAGTTTTTGAGGGGAACCCAAATACAAACTACTGCTTTTGCTCAGCTAAAGCATTGTGAACCCAGCTTTATTCCACAGAAATCAGGACAGAGAGTAGTTTTCAGAGTGACAAAACCAAGGTGTGTCCTGGGGCTATAAGCTATCCAGTTCTGTGGAGAAGGAAAAGCTGACTCAGTGTCTTGGCGTTCAAACCATATACAAAATAGCTCTATCTTATGTGTCTTCCTTGCTGGAGGGGGATCCAGGGGACAAATGCCACGCTCTTGCTCTGTTTGTTTTACAGTATTTACATGTCTGTCTTGTAAAGACATGCTTGTGTCTGGAGGGCTGGGCCAAGGCTGTCCTTCCAGGGAGTACACAAACCTGAGGATGTCTCGCTTCAAAGTAGCAATGCCTCGACTCGAATGTGGCAGTGGCAGATAAAGCCTTTCGGAGAGAACTAGTGACAGTTGACGGCAGTGATGTGCTGCAAAATGCTAACCATTCCTTGCTAACCTCCAGCTTTTAAAGGTTTATAGTCGGTTCTCAGTCCTTCCTGCTACTGCTGTCTGATACAGTTGCAGACTTTTCTTAGAGGTTAGAAGCTAGGAAATGACATCCAAGAGCAGTGTTGTCTTGTAAAACAGAAGATAGGATGATCTTTGCTTTTGAATTAATTTTTTGCTTACTATGTGTCTTGTAAAGTTGCATACGATGATATTTCAAATTGAATTTAGGAAGAAAAAGAACATTTTTCCTTCACCCCTTCATGACAGAAAATTATCTGCATAGTTTGATGACCTATTTCATTTATTCAGGAACTTGTGAGAAATTCTGCCTTGACAAAAGGAGTCTGCAAAAAGTCTAGTTTTTGAGATCATAGCTTTCTTTGTGTAAAATCCTACTTAGTTTATGGATTAATCACCCAAGTAACCTAATCCATATGCTAAAGTTCTCATATAACTGAGGAAACACTAGGTAGTCAAGCTGATGGTTTTTTTCTTGTTTTTCACCTTGCATTCTCATTTTATTTAAATGCAATACCCAAAGTAGTGATTTTAACCCTTTTGTGTATGTTTTTAAAATGTATGCATACTTTTAAACCTGATGGTGTCAACCACTACCTTCCTCACACATTGGATTTGAATGATGGTCGTTGGGAGTTTCTGCATGTAGTGGACAGCTTGAGGACTTTGTCAGTAGTAAAAGTTGATACCTTCCATAAGAGATAGTGTGCAGTAGGCCTGGGAAGATTTGCAACACACATAATGACATCCCTAGGAATTTTGATTCCAGTAGTAGTACAAGGCAGTTTAGTCTGAACATGGAGATATTTCAGAATGTTATCAGAAGTCCTCTGCAGCTCCTGATGTGTTTGGTAGTTCAGAGTTTCTCATACTGCATTTTTAATTCTGTTTGTCTAAGGCCTAGAGCTGATAGATGCCCTGCACATGTAAGCATAAGGCTACAGTGACTTGAATTTTAAATATTTGCTTTGTTTTCCTTAACCAAGAATAACGGAATTGATTGGATATCATCCAGAGGAGCTGCTGGGTCGTTCGGCATATGAGTTCTACCACGCCTTGGACTCAGAGAGTATGACCAAGAGTCACCAGAACTGTAAGTCACATTCTGATTTTTCTTCATAGCTTGCGTCTAAAGCATCGCTTGTGGATACCTCAGTAAGCAGCTGAAAATACAGTCCACTTTGTGTTCAGATATTTTCCAAGAACACTATTTATGCCTTGCAAGACAGCTTGCAGGTTACCTTGCTTGTCTAGCCGAAATCTACTGTTGATCTTTCCAGAGGGTCTGTTTTTTGCCATAATTAAAACTAAGCTTGGATGTTAGAGAGGAGAATCACCATCCCTCTAAGGGCTCAGCAGGAGGAGCAGCTATAAAGGGACATAGGAAGAGCTTATTGAAGGGTAACTTTGAATGTCTCTCTTTTGCTACCAAATCACTGCTATCTTCCCCATCCAAAGCAGATGTGCAAGTAGACTTTCTGAAAGGGATAATCATTATACAATTAATATCTACTGCCAGTAACAGCTTCTTCTTGTTATGCTTATGTGAGCTGCCAATTTTAGCTGTTCTTAATGTAAAAAACTCGTATTATTCTGGGGGTCAAAGATCAGGTCCAAGATCTGCTTGCTCTCTTCAGCAGGCCATACAGTTACACTTCCCCTCTCTCTCACATAGGTGTCTTAAATCTTCAGTCTCTATCCTTAAGAATTGGTGCTTTGGCTGGTGACAGTTTGGTGCACTAATGCACAAGTGACATTTCCCACCCTTGGCTGTTACAGCCCCTGAAACAGTGGGTTGGAGACTTCTCAGTAACACTTCACTAAAAGCTCTGCTGCTGCTCTTTTTATAGGAACAAAGCAAAGCTGCTAGATTGAAATCTACAAGCTAAAAGAAAACAAAAACCCAACACACCTTGTAGTTGCAATGATGAAGGTTTTGTCCTCAGGAAAAAGCCCACGGCTTAGGTCATGTCTGTAGGGAATTGCTTACCAAATAGACTTACAGAAAGTATTTCTGTACTTCCCAGAGAAATGTAGCAGCAAAGAATAGCTGTCTGACCATAAGGGGAAAAGGGAATATGTGTTAGCGCCAATGGCAAAGATTCAGGACAGTTTTAAGTTGAAATGTTTCTTGAAAGAATGTTTGGCAGTGATGAAAGTTGTGTGCTGTAAAACAGTGTTGATATGAATCATCCTGTTTCCAGAGCTGCTTAAAAGAAAAAAATAAATCAACTTATCCTTAGTGAGAGTTATCTGGGAATATATTTGGTAAAATTGTTTCTTAGGTAATATTTTAGTGTTTTTAACAGTGCAAAGGAATTAGTGCTATTCATAGGTAGGATGTTCATATGTGCTATTGAGAGTCATCCTATGAAATCAGGGGGTATGCTGCTCTGGTGCTTTTGAACCTTTGAGTTGCATTTTAAGAATGGGACAACACCAGGAAGGGAATAAAATGGGAGCTGGCAATCCCTTTGGAAACAGGAAAGAGAGAGAGAGCAGGTCCTTGTTGGTTATCCCTATCTAGTTAATGAAATGGGAGCACTGAGTTGGGACTTGTCCATATAAAGATTTCTGAAGCATTTCTAGTACCCACTGTGACCAGGCATTGATAGAGGTTGCTCCTCACTCTGGCAATTCAATTAACTTCATGTAGTGCAGAGTGTATGTCTAGATGCCATTTGTGCCTGCTGAAAAGGGACATGTCCTACTGACTTTTGCTGTAGGGCATGAGGTCTGATGGAGAAGCAAAATGAAGGCAAAAGTAAGTCTTAGAGGGGTGTTACACTTGCAAAGTGCTCAAGGCACTGTGCACTGCACATGCTATAAATGTTTAGGGTCAAACTGTTCGGTAGTGTTTATGATTGCACAGGATCAGCATGGATTATCTTTTTACTGTTGGAAGCACAGCACCAAAGTCTGTGCTGTGGTAAATGCTGTTGCCCACAACAGAACCATCAGTTTATATTTCCAGCAAATTTGACCACTCTAGTTTTTCCTAAGATAAATACTTCCTGTGTCTTTTGGGTCCATCAGACTTCTTACCAACTCAGAGAACAACCAAAAGACAAAAGTGACAGCAAACTGTGACTTGAGAAAATGCACATGAGTCCTCCAAATAGGAAATGCCTAGGTTTCATTATGTGTGTCATTGAGGTGTTGTCTATGCACAAGGGTAACCAAGCAGGCACACAGCTTATACAGAGCTTACTCATTCTTTCAAGCATGTAGCTATACAGATCTTACTTTTTTTTCCTGGCTGTGGCCTTTTACACATGGAAGTACCCACCTCAGAATTCTTGCTTGGCACACTTGCATTTATTAAACAATATTTTTGTTAGAAATATGCAATATAATAGAATATATATTTATGTAATAATGCAGTCATCAGTTCTGATGGTGTTAGTTAGTGTTGAAAAGATGCATAGGAAATAGAGGAAGGAGACTGAACTTTGAAAAGAAAAACCTCAAATCAGTCTTGCATAGAAGTAGAACTCCTTCCCTTTCCTTCCTTCTAATTTAGTGATAACTCATGCTTATTGGAGTTTTACAGTACTGCAGAGTTGGGGTTTTCTTCTTGAGAAACAACAACCTCACATTCAAGCAAGACACAATAGTGTTTGTGTTCATGGCTGAAAGTATAGTTGCATGTAGACTGAGAAAGTCTTAATTAGCCACTATCAAATGGAAGATTAGAATGTGCTTGGCAGTGTTTAGCATACCCAGATTTTCATGTTAGGCAAGCAAGACAAAAATTTCTGGCTTGTTACAGAAATTTACAGAAAAGAGTGACTGTAGAACTATATTTTCCAATTCAGCAATTATTTAAGTACTAATCTGTAATCATTTCCACTAAGAGCTAGTCTTGTTGCCATTAAAGCCAATGGGAATTTTGCTGCTGACTTCAGTGGGGAGCTGAATGTCACCACCTGGGACCTTCCACCACCTGTACTTTGCAGTACATAGCAGAAGCTCAACAAGCTTTCCAAGTGAATCATGTTTCCCAAGTGTTTTTCAGTGAAGAACAAATTTTATATTCTATTATTTTCATCCCTGCCTTCCCCTCTCTCCACCCAAAGATAAGGAATATATTTGGAGCCTATTTTATAGAGATGTTATTAGTTCTGTAAGGATACAGGTAATGTGAACTTTATAAATGACACCAAAAAAAAGGGAAAAAAAGAGAAGTGAGAAGTTCAATCAGAAGGCAGAACCTTAAATGTAGCGTTGATAACAGAGTCAGCAGTTACAAGCATATTAGTAATTTATGAAATTACCCCATGGAGGGATTCTGCTGTACTTTATTATATCAGAACATGACATGCTTTGAATAATAATAATAAAAAAGATTAAAGCAGTAAAGAGCTTCTTTGTAATGTAACAGGCGCCTACACTGTGACTCTTATTGATGAGCTGATGATTAGGAAGCAGTGTAATTATGTTTCACAAGCAGAGCAGAACAGTCCAGTCACTAAAACACTTTGAAATGAAAGCCTTTTGATTTTGTTCCACCAGAAGTATTTAATCAATAAAAGTAATGTTCTACTTTGTCTAAATAAATTAAATGAAGGATGATTAGATACTCCTAGGAAGAAAACAAACAAACTTCAGAAATAGAAGGATAAACACAGCAACAATTATCTACAAAACAGTAGTTGCATTTCACAGGCCTGGATTTGTACATTTGTAATGCAGGAGAGACTGACAGTAGATAGCTTCTGTTAATGGCCACATTCACAAGGAATTTTTCTGTACAAATACTGCAGAACCAATTTTCCAGTTCTACTGAGTGAAATTACATTATTTTTAGGGCATTAGTTTGACGGCATACTGGTTTGGGGCATAAAAGCTGTTTAAAAGGACAGATTGCCAATGTGTGGTCAAAGGTTTAGTTCAGCCAGTTCCCACTCCTGCTGCTACTCTCTGTGACTGTGTCTGCTTACAAATACAAGCTCTTATTAGTACGAGTGCTGCTTGAGTGCTCCAGCTCTAATTTTACTGCCACTAATCGACAGTATTTTTCCTTAATTGAAAACTTTGAATTACAACAGGTAGCATATCATAAAACTTTACATCTCAGAAGTCCAAAGTTCCACACTGAAAACTCATTCTCTGCAAATACTGCAAAATACTGAGGGTTGTCAGGGCTGCAGATTTCACCCTTCAAACATCTAGCTGAGGCTTTAAATCCGAGTTGTACTGTTGTCAATTTATTGCTTGAGAAACAGGACAGTTCAAAAACCATTTGATTTGGTCACATGGGTCTTGGTTCCTTCTAGGCTGCTAATTCCAAGCTGTCACAGAGAAAAAACACAGTTCAAGCAGCGGGAGAAATACAGTAGTTTGAGGGGGTTTTTTTCCCCTATACAAAACAGTCCCATTTACCCTTCTTGCTTTTGATACTTTTGTAAGAGTGATATTACTACTTCAGCCTCTTAAGACCAATGCTGTGCTAGTGACTTTTTTTTTATGGTGTTGATATCTCCAGCTTCTAAGGGATAAAAAGAGAAAACATCAGATTTTAGTTTTTTTAAGGAATATAGCTTTTAAATCATCCGACTCTTGTATTTATCAATCACCTAAATAAGGAAACTATAAATAGTTTCCGCAATAAATTCACTTCTCTATAGATCAGCTTGGGAGCCCAAACCAAAGCACTTCTTGAACAGGGACTCTCAGGAAACATACAGTCAGCAGGCATTATTTTGGGGGCAGTTGGGATATTATATTGAATATTAAAAATCTCATGTTCTGATCTGAAGACTCAGATCATCTCAAGAACTCCAACGTCAGAACTCAAATTTTCAATCTTGAGTAGAAACCTGAAATGAACAGCCCCTTTTATATTTAAAATGGCTGAATTTTCCCTCAGTTAAGAATCCTTGGTAAGAAATGTTTCAGTGCAGTTCTGCGCAAAGAAAACTCACAAGTGGGTTTATTTAAAACAAGTGTTACATGTTGTGTTTTCTTGTCCTGCTGCATTATTTATGTCTCTGCTCCCTTTTCTCAGTGTGTACAAAAGGTCAAGTAGTGACGGGCCAGTACCGCATGCTTGCCAAGCATGGTGGGTACGTATGGCTGGAGACCCAAGGAACAGTGATTTACAATACGCGAAACCTACAGCCACAGTGTATCGTCTGCGTCAACTACGTGCTGAGGTAAGTTGTGCAGTGCAGAAAAACACACGTGTCGACTCACGTGCTGGAAGAAATGCAAGATTTAGAGGAACTTTTGAAGCATCTATTTATTCAGCGTTGTTATTCTGAAATCAGTTTAGTCGTGTTTGTTCAGTCTTGTTTACTGATGTTAGACATCGATGAAAAATGCGGCATGCCTGTTCCCATGCACACTGTTGAAATACACCACAGCCTTCCTCTTCTGCAGCATGGTTGCTGTGCTGATACAACAGAGTATAAAGTCTGCACTGAAGATTTGATTGTGTAACACCTCTGCTCATATGTTTTGTTTTTCTAATGCTGGGACCAAGAGGTAAAATTAAGTAGTAATTCTATCTTATGTTGCTAGGAGAAGCTGTTTAACGCCTCAAAAATCAGGACCAATCAGGAGTTTTGCCTTCATTTGGCAAAACTCAAAGTTTTTTTGGTCCTAGATGGGGCCAAAATAGGAAATACTTATTTGAGTGATAGTCTGGGTCATTATAGCCTCGACTACATCCCTTTAAAAAGCAGAGCAACAAAGCCCTGAGTATTCCCACAGAAGTCCTGACCACATTCTCTGCGTCATCCGAGATGGTGGTGCTCAGCAACGCTGGAACTGTGCCTCGCCTGTCGAGAGCCTGGCATGCAACTGAGAGGACAAAATGCTCCTGTAGCCCCAGCTTTAGAGAGTTTATACTGCCTACATTGCCCACATCTCTTATGTTTAGAGTACAAAGTGCCTAAAACCTATTTTCTTGTTAGTGAAATTGAGAAGAACGATATTGTGTTCTCCATGGACCAAACAGAATCACTCTTCAAGCCTCACCTGCTGACGATGAACGCTGCCTATGACAGTGGCATCCCTGGGACGGAGAAGAGCGACTTCTTGTTTACTAAGTTAAAGGAAGAACCAGAGGAACTTGCTCAGCTGGCACCAACACCTGGCGATGCCATTATTTCCCTGGATTTTGGTTAGTATTTGTATAAATTATTTTTGTGCAACAAAGAACCGTGTGTGAGCCTACATTTAGAAACTTAATAGACAAGGTCTGTTTGCTGCGTGTACAAATTGGGAGTAATGGCTAAAAGAGCCCACGTGCTCACACCAGTGGAAAATTTCTGTGAATGAGAGCAGAATCAGGCTTTCTTGCTGACTAAACAACATGCATTAAGTCTATGCCAACTTATTGTCATAGCAACTAGGAGCAGTGTTTACTTTTAATGAATAGCTGCAGTTATATCATAACACTGCACAAGCTAAAAGCATTCATTAATATTGTTAAAACTCCATCCAGGGACACAGAAGTTTGAGGAAGCCCCTGCCTTCACCAATGCTGTTTTGACACCAAACAAAGCATGGCCAGTGGAAGTGAAAAGCCACCCTGCTCAAGGTGAAACTCTGACAATACCATCCTTTACAATGCCTCAGATTGCACCTGGCAGCAGTACTCCAAGTGCAAGCAGCAACAGTAGCTGTTCCACGGTAAGAAGAGCTTATAAAAAAACCAAAAGACATGTTATGTTTTATATGCAAGTCCCAGCAATATATGTAGATGATGTTTTCATGTTAGCAGTTCTGTCTCATTGCTTATTAACAAGGCCCAGTGTATCTGTATCCTTCCTGTACAGCATGTACCTTAAGGATCAATAGCAAAACCATCAAATGGGAACTATATCCTGCCTTGCCATTGCAATCCTCATTGTCTCCCAGCTCTCCCTCAGTAATTACTGTAACCAATAAAACAACTAGTAGAACATGCTACCTCCTTTCATGGAGTGAGTTAGCCTTAAATAAAGAGCCAATGTAAAATTTTGTGGTCAATAGGAGCACTGCCCCAGACCCATCCTCTTTCTGTGTATTAACTAGAAGTTGTAGTCTTTAGAAAGTTTACCTAATTCAGGCTTTTGAGAGCAGCTCTGCGGAGTTCCCCACTGAAAGACTGAACATGCTTTCAGGGCACTGCCCGCAAGATCTAGAGCCCCCCTTAGACAGCTTTTACAAGAGGACATCCATTCTTAAGAAAAGCATGGAGGTATTGCTGAGCCATCTCCCTCCTTGACAAAAGTATTTAATAGTGTACATTTCTTCTTCGTGGCCTGAGTTGCCAAAAGACAAGACAACTAAGACAACAGCTAGGTTCCAGAAGTGGGTGCCTATGTCTTATGCTTTCCTCCAACACACAATTACTTGACAGTACATGATAGAAGTGGACAGTTTTGGGTTCTGAGGACACTAAATATTCAGTCTGGCCATTTGCCTTTCATAGGAAAGAGGTGCTACTGAATAGTGCAGTATAAACAATGTGATGATAAGCCAATACTGTGGTTGTCTTGCTGCTTATAACAAATCATTATTTCTCTGCAGCCCAGCAGCCCAGGAGATTATTACAGTTCTGTGGATGAAGATCTTAAGATTGAGGTGATTGAAAAGCTTTTTGCCATGGACACAGAATCAAAAAGTCAGTGCACCTCCCAGGTAAGGAAATATCTCTTCCAAAAACCACAAAAATCTGCTAGTGAACGTTTCTGTCCCTAACTCTCTGAAGCACAAGGTTTAGAATGTCACTGTGGTGGCACTGCTAAGAGGAAAGGAGCACCAGAGAGCTTTCAGAATTTGGAGGTTTCTGTAGATTGGATAAGGAATAAAAGCAGAGCAATTTTATATTTTTTTACCTGGCCTAATGACTAATGAGTAAACATCCTTTCTAGAACAAAATATAAATAAACTAATTCTTGCAAAACATCAAAATGAGAGGGGAATGACCCTCGTAGCATGTCTCTAACTACAAAATGAAAACTGTCATTGTGGATATATTCTTCTTGTTTTACCTCTTGGAAGATTTTGAGAGATGTGATAATTACTTGCACATAAAGTAACAAAGTCCTGTATTCTAATCAGGGTGTAAGTGTAGAAATACCCTCTATAAATAACAAAATCCATTATTACAACAGTGAGCTAGTGAATAAAAGGTGTGGGCCTAATTCAGGATACTTGGATACTTAATTGAAATGCCTATGTTGAGAGCTTATACTTCTCTGTAGTCAAGAGAAAGGAACAGGCACTGCTGATGGGCAGCTCAGACTTTACACTCATCTCCATCTATTAATCCTGTGAAAGATTGGGGTGACTTGGGCCCAAATGAGGTGCCACAATTTGCCAGTGCAATTTGCAGAATTAGGTGGGCCATGTCCTAAAGAAATTTCATCTAAGTCTGGACACAGAAACAGAAATGAAAGCAAGAGAAGGAGTGGACAGATAGGAGACAATTGCAGATCAGGATCAAACTCAGTGCAAGACTTGACATGTGGAAACTTCAGTTTCATCAGATTCAGCATCAATGTTGGCCCACCACATCAGCAGCTTTGGTAGGAAAAATGAGTGTTGGAAATGAATGTTAGTGCCTCAGGGGTGCTATGACCTGGCCAACATTGGTTATCCTCTCTGTTCAACTCTGGTCAAATGTCAAGAGAAATGAATTTGGGTATGACTAGTCCTCCAAGGGAAAAAAGAATATAGGTTCAGGTGGGATAGTCTCCTTCTGATTAAATTTTTTCAACTTCTGCATTTTTACACAGCTTTTTTTTTTTTTTCATATATTTGGCTTATGAGAAAGCTGTGTCTTCTACTTTAGCATGCAAAAGGCTGGGGTTCAACTACATGCCACATGTTATAGAGTCTTGGCAGACATGTTCTTCAAAGCTTGGTCAAACACAGCATCTACTTCAGATCACACTGATCCTGCAGGCTGCATGTAAACTACTTTACCGAATACTGCTCTTCTGGGTGATTTTTTTCATAGGTTTGTTGCCTTAATTTTGCTGCTGCTGATATAATGGACATGTATGCTAGCATAGATATACAACATCTTTAAATAGGAACTAGATGGTTTCATGTGGGTAAATATGGCAGTGATTTTTCAGCTTTGTATGTATTAGTATGCCTTTTTGCACTAAATGCCACAACTATTATTAACTTAAAGTTTCTTTATGAACTTTCTTTATCTTTGCACAGACTGACTTCAATGAACTGGACCTTGAAACCTTGGCTCCTTACATTCCTATGGATGGAGAAGATTTCCAGCTCAGCCCAATCTGCCAAGAAGAACGTCCTCTCTCTGAAAGTGCACAAAATACCCAGCAGAGTCTAAGTAGCATGAGCACCATCTTCCAACCCCTTGCTTCCACTACTTCACAGAATCAGTTCCTCCCAGAGAAATATTGCCCACAGCTATCAAATGAAAAAATTAACCCTGGTCATGGGTCCCTGTCATCGGTGTTCTTCAACAATATGAATAGGTCATCACTGCCACCATACCGTGACCAAGCCAGCACTCCCCTGTCTTCGATGGGAGGAAGACCAAACACCCAGTGGCCACCTGACCCCCCATTACAATATGTTCCTGCTAAATGGAGACTCATGGATAAATACTCAGGAACCCTATCAAGTTCCCCCTCAGGGCCTCCAATACCTTCTCCGAGGGTGCCCATATATAAAAAAAGGTAAGTGTTTTTGTGATATAACTATGTATTTTACTCTGAAAATATTTTGGGGAATGAGAGGGGCCATAATCTTGAGAAATTCTTTTTCTCAATTCAGATGAAATAATTAGTTGTGATAGGCATCAGTCTGCACCTCTGGGGGAATTAGTGTGGTGCTGTCCCAGTGGCAGTGAGTCTGGTGGAAGCAGAAGCAGGCTGTTTTTTCATTGCCTGTAAGGATATGTGAATGGGCTTCCTGCTGGTCAGGTTAAAATTACACCAGTAATTTTGCAAAGCCTGCCTGACTTTATGCAACTTAAGAAAAGTACTGAAGAGACTTAGTGCTCCAGCAGTAAGCAGGGACCCATGCATACTTTATTGCCTAGCATATATTTTCTGCACAACAGAAAATAGGGAAGAGAGAGGGATGAGAGTACATTATTGTTGGCATATGTAAATACAACAACTAAGATTTACAATTACAGGCTCTCTTTCTATAACCCTTCATCACCTCATTTGCTTTCTTACATGTGAACAGTATGCAATCAAATGCACATTGGAGGCTACATTCCTAGAAGTTGCCTCTCATAGCTAGAAGTTTCTCTGTAGCTCTTGGGTCTTCAGTGTCAGTCATGCCAAAATGTTCAGCAAGTTCATGAAATAGCAATGATAATTTTAAAACCTGAAGCTCTGCAGTTTGGTTTCTGGGATTTCTTGTTGGCAGAAATACCAGTGTCTGAATATGTGTCTGGAAAGAGAGAATTTGTCCCCTGTCGTCAACCTGTGTGTGTTCATACTTAGTGTGCAAAGTAAGGGGACAGGCATGGCTTTCAAATCCTATTCTTTACAATCATATGACTTTCTTTTCCACAGCATTTTTATGTCTGCCTGGAGATCCCTAGAGGCTGTTTATGCTAAACTTTCACAAGTCTTTGATCCTAAATGTCAAAAATGTCCTAAGATTGTGGGATGACTAATAAAAGAAAATAAAAACATTTGATGTTTGAGATCTGTCCACTGGCAAGTCTCAAAGACACTTTAAATGTCTTTAAATGAAAGAAGATTCTGTGTAAATGAACAAGATTATTTAGATTTGCTTCCCTGTGCACTCACACAGAGATTTCTTCTTCACAGGCCTCTGGATGCTTTTGGACAACGAGGCATAGATATAAACCCAGCAAGAATTGCTCTGTCCAACAGTTTGAAACTGAAGCGACAACTGGATTATGAAGAACAAGCATTACAACAGCTGAGTGGGGTAATCACAAGAAGTGTACCCCCTTCACAACTTTGGACTCACCATGGTCACTTGTGTAATTGTTTGTTTTGCTTTCCTTCACATTCTAGGGAGATCCATCTGTCATTAACCCATCTCACCTAATGTGGAAGAGAATGAAATTTCTCAAAGGGGAAAATTGTTCCTTGGTCACAGAAAAGAAGTCTCTCAGCACAAGTGTCCTTACTGGTAAGAGGAAAGTGGTTTTGCAACATTACATATTGAAACAATTTTAAGACAAGTTGAATAGAAACAAAAGCTCTTTCAAAAGGAAATGTAAATAAGCTCTGTAAATATTACACTGAGCTAAAATAAAGATCAAGTTGTATTGCTAAGAGCTGAACCATTTAAGGTACATTTGATAAATACCAGGTAGATGGTTTCATGTATGTTCACACTCTGGCTTTGGAGGTAACAGAAATCAGCTTAATGGAGCTAGGTTTACCTCATGCTGTTCCAACATATGAATATGTCAGAGCTAAAACAGATACTCCTTCTCTACAATGTTGCTTTTCCTTACACAGGCATATCTTGTGTGCAGTCTTACTGCTAGAGCTGGTATGGTTTCTGCACTTCTTTAGGACAAGATGCTGATCTGCCTGTGCTTTGAATTAGTATTATCTACTATAATTATTACACTGGCTTCATTTAATTTTTTTCTCCCTGATATTTAAATACCAGATGAATTTATCTGTAACTCGAGAGGTCTGAGCCAACCAATGAACCAGCTGCAGCAACAGCAGCAGCATCAACCCACCTGTGGCAGTCCGGGTGAGAATTTGAAGTCAGGAGTGTTTCCCCCTCCGTTTTACAGTTCCCATTGCCAGGACTATAGTGTCCAGCCAGCTCATAAAGCATCAGGTAAGACCTGTTCAATACAGAAATTGGAAAATGTTGGTGTTTAGTTCCAATACTGATTCCATGAAAGAAAACACATAAAAAATATGGAGGAGGATGATAAACTAAGGTCCAAATACATATGGCTTTATAGCATGAAAAATTAGTTCTGTGGTTTAGTGTGAAACTAACATTTACATTTGTAATATGTGAGGAAAAATATTTTTACTCTTTATTTCAGTTAAACTAAGTACCTGTTTAGCCTGGAGGTCTTGTTGTCCTCCATCCATACTCTTGTCTTGTGATGGAATTGATTATATTGTACTGTACAACTTCACTGCAGCATTGATATGGGAGGTTTGTAGGTTAGGGTCATAATATCTGCCTTCTAAAAGTTGAAATAAGTAATTAAAGGGGACACGTATATGTCGCTTTTAATACATAAGGGAAACGGGTGTCAATTTAGAAACTGCGTTGTTTGCTATGATAGCAAACAACAATCTAAAATGGGGTGGAGGTGAAAAACTGCACTTGTTCATGTGACATGCTTGCAGCAGTTTAAGGCAGAGTGGTGCATGGGTTTGCTCTGACACCTGTAACTGCTGGTGGTTTGAGACATATTGACATAAAGACAAAATGAAATTCTAACGGGGATAAACAGAAGAAGAGGGAGGAAACAAATCCTCTTCCTGGTCTCAGCACCATGACTTTCTTTGCTGCTCTGTTCCAGGTATGACCAGTCGTCTGCTGGGGCCCTCCTTTGAACCCTACTTGTTGCCCGAGTTGACAAGATATGACTGTGAGGTGAACGTCCCTGTTTTGGGCAGCTCTACACTTCTGCAGGGCAGTGAACTGCTCAGAGCGCTGGACCAGGCAACCTGAGCGACCCTGCAGTATTCCGTGGCCTATACTGTTCAAAACAGCTTCAGTTTTTAAATATATTTTTGCAAGTAGACAATTTCTAATACCAATACACTTTTACAGGATTTTACTTAGATATTGAACCTGTCCACATTACCAAATAGTGGCCTTTTGAAGTTACTTACTTTATTATTCATATTAAAGAAATACATCTACTGTATTTTCTCTATTGCAATTAAAGTGGTGTTTAGAGTTTGATTACCCTCCCCTTATCTCATTACCTGTAATTTATATTCTGAATTATTTTTTTTTCAAATTTCATGCTAATAAAAAGCTGTGGTAGAAATGACTCATCACGTGATACTTTGGCTGCAGTAATGCAAAGATTTATTTTTATTGCCAAAGATAAATGAAACAAATTTGATCTCCAACCACAGTTTTTTGTTGATCTGCCAAATTAAAAACCTCTGAGTCTTTCTGTTTTCCAGCATTTATTTTATTGTAACTGTAATAACTTTTGGAAAAGCATACTAAGGAAAAATCCCAGCCTTCTGCCCCCCACCCCTTCCCTTCATTTTTATACACTTTGTTGAAAGAAATGTGAATGGTGAAATGCAATGTTTGTGGGTATCTGTGAAAGTTGCACGTTGTAAGCTTTTTTCCTCAGAAGCAAGCCACATTCTCAGCTGC
Source organism: Acanthisitta chloris (assembly GCF_000695815.1). Taxonomy (NCBI): domain Eukaryota; kingdom Metazoa; phylum Chordata; class Aves; order Passeriformes; family Acanthisittidae; genus Acanthisitta; species Acanthisitta chloris. The sequence continues at coordinate 75,146 of NW_008658675.1, forward strand.
CTTAACCTGGCTTAGCTCTACAGCCAAGGGAGTCCTACAGATTTGCCCCAGTGGAGGATTTAGACCTGTGTTTTAGTTTGTGTTGAGATTTTTTTGTTTTATTCTTTGTTGTTGCCTTTATTTTTTACACAAAACAGATTTTTTTTAAAAATATTATTTCTCTCTGGGTCAGTTTTTAATCATCTCTTGGTACTTTTGCTATATCTATGACACAACAACTTTAAGAGCTGTTTCTGCTAGAAACTAGTAGTATTTGTTATGATGTTGCTGATATTTCAGGAATCGGAGCAGTGGCCAGTACTAACACTGATTAATGTTACCCTTTTTCATTCTATATGCTAGCTAGCAAGATAATTGCAATATTGAATCATTAAAACTAAAAGTTAAAGTAGCATTTCCCAGTGTATTAGGCTAACTCAGTTATAAGTAGACAAAGAGAATTAAGGATTTTGCAGTGAGATGAATAGCCAGCAGGCAGGTCTCTGTCATTTTTACTTGCCTTACATTAATCAGTACCTGAAAACTCATTAAAAGGCAACCAGACATTTGCAGAGCTCCTTTCCAACTATGATTAATTGTCATGCACTTATTTGAAAAATAAGGCTTTTAATGCTTTCAAAGGCAAAGGAAAGTTTAAATTACAATATATCTAAACAGTAAAAGGTAAGTGAGCAGTTTTGACTTTAAAATGCATACAGACCTAGATCTATGTTGGGATATATCATCTTGTTTCCTCCACTGGTATAAATCACTGTAGCTTCATTGAAGAAAATGGAAGAGTGGCAATGTAGAAAAGGTAAAAATTTGGCTCAGAAACTTAGAACAAAAATATATTTTTTGAGACTTCTGATTCTGCTGAAGCCTGGTGTATAAAATTGCTTTATATCATGCACTGACACTTGCAGAGAGGGAGCCTTGGGTTCACAGAGCTGTGTTAAGCGAGTCTTAGCCACACATACTTTTGTTATTGGTACATGATGTAAAAAATAAAATATAGTCCCTATTGCAGGCAATTGTTTAAGATTTTATTACCAAAAATTATCTGCTCCTAAAGTGAAGCTATTACTGTGTGGAAAAAGTGTATTGTAAGCATCAACATCTGATGAAAATTGGCAAGCCAGATTTGACAAATTTTGCAGTGGCAAAGGACTTAAGGCTTCAAGGATTAAAGACACTTGAATACTGCTCTTCTGTTTCTTATTTGTGTAGTTTCAGCATTAAAAATGTTATACCCTAACAGTTTACTAAAACACTCTGAAGAAATATTCCATGTCTTAATATTAATCATACTTTTTATCATAATTATTTCATAATCTATATTGCTGAATTCTTATTGACAATATTATAACTGTATGGGAACTTTAACTTGATAAGGAAATGTATTTTGACACTGATACCTTATTAAAGTATACTGATCCTAAAATTCTTTGTGACTCATTTGCTATGAATTTGTTATTTGTTGTATCATTGTAAAACAAAAGTATTTATTAAATTATTTATAGAAAATAAAGGTTTGCATTGATCTTTGAAGAATGAAAGAACAATCAAATGTTACCTGTATTTGAGAACTGGGAAGTAGCCTGCCAAAGGGTCCATACTGGCAACTGCTTTGTGGAGTTTACTATCTTTCCTCAAACGGGGAATGAATGCCCTGCCCACCACTGCCCTCCTGAAACGTGGCCTATGGCTCAGGCTGCTGCTTCCATTTCAAAACCACGTTCCTGTCCAAGTTGCTCAGGGTGCCTGTTGTACTGCTACCCTTAAAAAAAAGGATGGAAAATTAAGTCAACCAAATGACAGTTTAGAGGCTGAACTGCCAGCATTCCCCACTTCAGTTTTGGTAGAGTAACAGAAGCCATCATATTCTGAGCAGTCCTGAGAACCCCCTGAATGGGCTTTCCCCTTCCAAGCCTCTGCTTCACCCACACAGTTCTTTATCCTGATGCTACTTTTAAAATGGTCCTTTTCCATACAGAAAATGCCAGTTTTGCCTGTATAATTACACTGATCACATTGCAGGAGGACAGACACATTAAGAAATTAATTTCTGAACACGCACTTAAGTTGAAACTGGGCTGTGTGGAAGCTGCTAGTGCTTGACCCTTCTGATCACTGTCATTGAAACATGCAGTACCCATACAGGCACAGGTGAGCTTCTCCAACAGCAGCAAGTCTTCCAAAGAGCCTGCAAAAGTGGTCTATCATCACCTTCTTTTCTAGATTG
>NW_008658675.1:77402-97029 GCF_000695815.1 Acanthisitta chloris
TCTGTTGTGATTAACAGTAACCATACAGTGCCCAGCAGTGAAGAGGAATATGTGTGTGACTGTCACCCTCCATTTTAAAGCATCTCCTTGATCTCGAGGCACTTGGACAAAGACTAACTCAGCATGTCACAGCCTACACCAACTGAGGATTAAAAATACCCCAGTCTCTTAAATAGAGATAAACCCGTTCAGATCAATTTCTGTCTTTCGGGGGCACTTGGGCAAAGACTTAACTCACCATGTCACAGCCTACTCCAATTGAGGATGAAAAAACCTCAATCTCTTAAATAGAGATTAACCCGTTCAGATCAATTTCTGTCTTTCAAAGGTTGTAATCACTAACTGCAATATAAAGTAGTGCTGTTAGGCCTTATTTTTTGGGGTGTCTGAATGTAGCTTATTGTTAGCACTCTTACTCTGAAGAGGTTCCAGCATTCACCATTCCCATGTTCAAGTTGCTTAAGGAACATACCAGCAGCACCTTGAGCTGCCTTTTTTTTTTTTCCCCTCTCTCCTTTCTGCTACAGCCAAACATTTCTCATGTTCATGAGTTTTGGGTGGCTTTCCCTTACATATATGAACATCCTGAACAGCTAAACTCTGATGTTATAATTTACATACCCTAAAGACCCAAACCCTAGCCAGAAACACAATGCAATCTGTGTATTAATAGCTGAGTTTTGTTCTGCTGAAAAAGTCTATGACTCTTCGAACTATTTTTTCTTCCCAGTAGGCCAGCAGAAGTGCTTAAAATTCAGTGTACACCATCTTTCACTGCCTAAAAGCACCACTTCTTGGCATCAGATCTTGTATTTCTAACTGCATAGCACTGATTGCAATGATGTCGTTCAACACTCAGATTCTGCTGAAAAATTAGCCTGTTTTCCCAAGCTCTCATGACTTGGGCTGGTCTCAGCCTCTGGCTGATTATCAAGTCTATCATCTTTTTAAAATGATCAAGCAAACACTTTTCCTAGAACACAGATTTCACTCAGGTAACATTTATGATGTTTATCAAAGAAGTGCTTATAACAAAATAACATTAGGAAGTTCTCAACATGAGATTAATAATAAAAATACAAAAAAAAAAATCCCAGAAAACTTGGTTAACAAAGTTCAACTATGTTTTCAGTCAAGACACAAGCTCCTAAGCCATACTGAGATCTGTGGACACTAGGTGATTCATCACACTCACTTGCAGCAGTAGGCAAAGCACAGGAAAACAGCTGCTCCAGTTCTAGATGGTGAGGGTTTCATCTGTTAATTCTCTCTTCAGAGCTTTATAAAACCATTCACAGATACGCCACATATATATGTAATTTTTAAGAGTGTATATATATATATATGTATATATACACACATTTTTTAAGTTAGAAGTCTTTTAGAGAACTGGAAATATTCATCTGCATCTAAATAAACAACATTATTTCTTTTCTTCCTTGTCCAACCCCTGATTATAGGCTTCCTAAGAGAGGAAGAAATAATTTCTAAGAAAAAAAGCATGTCCTTAACTACTTTTTTAGGTCAAGATTTATCACATATCCATGTCCTGCTGCCTTAGCACAAGCCAACACACAGCACCAAGGCTGCCCTTTGGTTACCTGGGGCTGTGCATGAGCCCACCCATGCCTGCAGGGGAGGCAGGCATGAGTTCCCACTGCCCCAAGCTCTGTCCATTGATGCTTTCCTTACTTAAACTGATGCAACAAAAGCACCATAGAAAGGCTCTAGTAATTGGGACATACCCCAGTTTTGGGTGTTCCCATAAAAAATGCCTTAGAAAAAAAAGTGATAAAAACCTTAGCTACTTAGACATTTTAATTTTTTGTCTGAAAGCCAGCCTGCAGTTTTGGCAGCTTGTGACGTGGTGCAGGTCTCACATGGCACATTTTCCTTGAATAAGTTCTAAATTCCTGTAATCAAGGAGTTACTTAATTCTCTTCAGTCATGCCTCCCAGTTAGTAATGTGGTTAAGATGTCTCATTAGGGAACAGCAGCACGTGCATAAGTTTGGCTTGCAAAGACTACCTGCAAGCCAACCAGCACCAGCCTTTGACACTGGATGGTCACAGGGAACTGAAGGCAGCAGATGTGTCACCCCTTGTGAACTCTCTGCTGTGGAAATTGCTGCATCTTAGCTGCATTTCGCTTGCGTTGCAAAAAAAACCCAACTCCCTTTAACTTCATTTTTACAAAAAGAAAAATAAAACACCCCCCAAACTCCTCTCTTGAGAAATCTGTGTTTAGATCTTGGAATTACAGACAAAGCTGGTAAGCTAGATCCTCAAAGGCACCAGCATGAGAAACTGGACTGACCCTGCAACAGGCATACTTTTAATATATATATATTTAAAGGTAATGATTCAGGGGTCTGACTGTTAATCTTTGAAGGACTGGCACTGAAGCTCTGTCTCCCCACAGCACTGGCAAAGGCAAACCAACAGCAGTCTCTTTCGGCAGGAGAAAACTACCTCAAGCGTTGCCCCCTCCAGTATACTGGTGTCACCTTCCAGTCTGTAGTTCCTTAAGGACTCAAGGTCCTAGATAAACCACAGCAACACAGGACCAGAATCTTTATGGGTTGTTCATCTATGAAACATTGAATATCCTCTAGTCTCTCAACAGCTGAACATTTTTCTTGGCTGCAGCAAGCAACCTTTATTGCTTAGTCTTGATTCCTGTCCTGATGCCATTTCTCCCACTAGCCCCTAGTCCTTACCTAGGTCTATGGTATTATCATTCTGATATCTGCCTCATGCTGCCTTCTCCTTCCCCAGCTCACCTTCTCCTGCATAGCCTGCTCCAGTCTGCCCCATCTCTACATGCACTTCATTGAAGGCAGCAGATCTTAGCATGGATTTGGGGACTTCCAGTATAGGTTGTTTCTTGTCATGTCCTTGCCTTGGCTGCTTGTTTGATACAAGTATCAGCCAGACTCACAGCCCTTTTTGCCCAATCCCTCTGCTTCTCTGGTTCTTGAGTTGAGCTTATGTTGAAAATGTCTGAACCCCATTCCCACTGTAGCTGCTGGGCATAACAGACCACAATCTTCACCCTGACATGAGAGCAGATTTAATGCTCCAACTCACAGGAAGCTAGTGCATCCCCCTGAGAGCTGCAATACCACCCCTAAGTCATTTCAGACATTTTCCTCAGCTATTAGATGCCTGTTTCCATTTGCTGTTCAAGCAAGCAATGGTGGGATATGGATGAAAATGTTCTGCTGGCTCACAGACAACATAGTGTCTTTTTTATCAGCCCCTTGACACTGTGCTTTGAGAAATATCCCAGCAAATTTCAGATGTGCATATAGTTTTTCCTGTAGTTCTGGAAATGAGAGCAGAGTTGAGCAATTTCCCCAGATGACTGAACTCTGTCTTGTAAAGCCAGAACAATTTCCCAGTCATAAGATGAGCAAGGTGGGTTTGCTCTTTTAGTCCTATCAGCACCATAAAGCAAGACTAGTGGGAAGAGAATCCATCTCTGGTTCCCCAAACCTTCTTCCCATACAAATAATTGTGTGTTCAGGACAATCGTTAAGTCTGAGACAGAGAGAGGCACATACACTTGTTAGAGCATTTCGAGATGCTGCTACATGCTTGACAGACACCAACAAGCTCACTTAGGCTGTGATTTCCAAGTACAGGTTATTCCTCAGTATTTTCAGACCTGGGCAATCCTTACACACCCACGCCAGAGTCTGGCTGTGCAGAGAACCCTGGAGTGCCCCAGAGGAGAGTGCCCCATGGGGATCTCTCTGTCCCATCATAACCCATGAGTCAGAAAAATCAAAGGTTAACACTCCCACAGGCAAATTAAAACCCACTCATATATCTCACTGGAGAGTGACAGTAAAGTGATTACAATGCCAAATCAGCAGAATTTTCCAGAATAAAGCTCTTTCTAAAGACATTGACAGGAATGCATTTTCCCAGTTACAGCTGTTTATGCTATTGAGTTTAATTTTAGATTCTTTAGTGGAGAAAACCCAAACCCAAACCTAAACAAACCCAGCAGCTTGAAAGTCTTGCTTTCTCAAATTTGAGATAGAAGGGGAAAGCACAAATACAAAAATCCCACAACTGTCATAACCCCAGACCAAAGTACACAGCTCTCTGGCCCTATTTTGTGGCAGAAGTTGTGTGAACTTCTACATGGCAAACCACAAAATGTGGTTTTGCCTCATATAATGAGCTTTATGATCAATGCAAAAAAATATTATTTTAGTTCAGCCCCTCCTCCACACAGCAGTACCACAGCAGTATTACACTGGATCAAACGAAGCATAAAATGGATGTCATCACCATCCATTTTTAGATATGTCGCATGACATCTATTGGCTTTTTTCCTGGAAGAGCAGGCAATACTAATTGTGTCTATCACTCTACTGCTAACACAGATAGTGCTGTCCTTAACTGCAGCCCTCAAAACACACTGGAGTTCACAGAAATCAAACTAATCGAAGTTTACTGGGAAAACAGGTTGCTCTTTATTATTTTAAACTAAGATGCAAACATCACGAGGAGCTTTCTTGTGCCTTACTCAACTACATAGATTTTATTCTTTTTAAACATATTTACTCCTTCTAACACATGTTGTTCACAACTTCAATTTTAATCTTGAGTCAGTTTCTGGAGTGCACAGTATGATCTCTTTTAGGGCCAGGCTGATCACCACAGAAATCTCAAAGATAAAGGAAACACCCACACCGAATAACTTTTGGTCAACCTCTCTCTCCACTCTCAAAACCTCTCTTCTGCAGAAGAGATTCTGCTTAATGAAAGGTCACACCTTGAACAATTTTGTTTGGCATCCCTTTTTGCCTTCCCTATATCTGCAACAAACAGCCACCCTAGCACTCTAAAAGGTAGACATAAACCGGTCTTTTGTAACTACCAATTGTATCTTAATATACCGAATAAACACTTTAACTTCCTCTTTCATTCATAGAGTGACTTTTCTCCTCCCTTACACGTTTTCCCTCCTCTCATGCAAAACAAAGAAGAAAGCATCTTTAGAGAAAAAAAGTAGAAAGTCGTTAAAAATACTTGTCTGTATAATCAGCAGAGGAACCAGGAACCAGTGAAGTATCTGGAACTCATTTAATTTCATTGAAAAGGCAGAAAATATTCAAGTCAACAGTACTCTTCTTCTTTCTGCAAGACAGTCCCTGCTGGGCAGGGCTTGTTTGCACTGAGGTTTTATATTAGAAACACACACACTTCAGCGAAATTACACAAATTCCACAAACCTGTGTCGAAAATTATAAACATGGTGAAAAGTGCCTGTGCCCAGTGCTCAGGAGCCACAGCAGGTGCCTCTGGGCAGCAGACTGCCATGATGTCCATACTCAAAACACTTGTCCTGAAGCCTGCTCAAAGAAGTCATCCTCCTTCCTTCCCTTCCTTTTCCCCACATAGTGCCTCCTTTCCATGGAAACATCTCAAAGAGTATTTTGATTGGCATGCAAAACCATGTCCTGACTCATGCCTAGGAAATAAATCCCATATGTCTACAGAAACCTACACTACAAAATGGTAGCTAAGGGGTGACCATCCACAAGCCCCTGAAAAATGGGTCTTCTGCTGCCTATGGCAGGAGCTCATGCTCTCCATAACCGCCACAGGCATTCCTCACCCTGGAGTGGTACCACCCAGACAGGCTGTGGCTGTGCCCAGCAGACACTGCTGCTCCTTGAGTCATGGGCCAGGAGCACAGCAGCTGAATAAGCCACGTATTTCACATGCTGTCTCCAACACAGGTCACCTCTACAAAAGCCATCTACTTAGGTTTAACATAGGTAACACACAATTCACCTATATATGGAGCAAGGGAGTAAATAAGTTACCTCTATCATTCATGGGAATACTTTGTGGCTGTGCATGACAGAGCAATATCATGCATGGTGAAAACCACTTAACAGGGAATTGCCCCAGGAAGCATCTCAAACCCCATACTTTCCACCTTTGCACAAGACCCCCAAGCTTCAGTGCCCAAAGGTGCAACAGCCTAGCACATTCACTATGCCAGCACCATACCCTGCTCTTCCCAGTGAGCCAAACTGCAAAGGCAGTAACTTGCTGGGGCCAAAAGCAGCATGACAAGGTCCCCTGAGCACACTCATGCTCAGCGTCCCTCACTCACAACAGCTCATTTCACAGCAATCACATACCACTCCAATTTGCTGGAATTCCCCAGCCATACCCCTTCTTTCCTCACTACCAAGATGCCAAATTCTTCTCTCAAGTGAGCATCTCCAGCTTGCTTTTTCCACAATGTCCAACAGCATTTGGGAATCCTTTTCCAGATGCTCTTATTGGAAATGCAGACCACACAATTACAAAAGGAGTTCTGGGATCTTATCTGTACCACTATGACTCATCTTTCAAAATATTATTGCAGCACCACTCAAACATACATTCACATTTTTTTAAAGCAAGCTACAGAAGAAAAAGGATGTTGACAGTCATGCGGCACACACTGCAGTGGACAGGCCTAGTTTTGACAGTAAGAGACGTACATAGAACTAAATCAGTTCATACCCAAAGAGACATAGCCTTGTGAGACTAAGCTCTGTTAGGAAAACTAGGCATTCAAAGCCAAATTTAAAAGATAATATGTAGTAGCTGTACAGCTAACAGTAGATACAGGAAACTGTTGCACCTGCACCGCACAGTGCCAGTAACTAAACTAATGCTGAAAGAGTACATTTGCCCTCCTTCAGGATCTCCCATCAAGATCCAACCAAACAGGTATTTTTGCAATGACCAAGGAAATAGGACAGAGTGTACTTGAAGGCAGAAGTCAGCAGCATACAAAGAGCCCTTTCTGAAAATAATGCCAAGTAGTCTCCCAGCTTTTTTAAATGGAAACAAGTAGCCTGTCATCCATTTCTACCCAATCATAACATGTTCCTGCCCAACATTTCCTCCTACTCATAATTTATTACATCTTCAGGTTTTTCTGCTCTATTTAAAAAAAAAAAAAATCACCTGACTTATTTGGATTTTTCAGCTTCTTAGTGCCTCCCCTTACCAGCTACAGAAATGTAATTTACAGGCTCTAAAAATAAGAAGTACTTTGAAAACTTAACTTTTTTAACAGCTCAGAGAAGATGGCTGTCATCCTTTCATTTCCATGCAGCAGTTTGTGTAGATTTTAGTACAATCAATTCATGTCTATGTCATGTTTCATTTTCATGCTTCATTTTACAAGCCCACTAATCAGACTAATGAGGTTGAATGTGAAGAAATCCCTTTGTTTGAAGCTGAACAGCCTGTGAAACCACAGTTATAATGGTCTGTCTTTGCTTATTCATTTCCTGTTTGCAAGTAATAGCAAAAAAAAAGTAAAAAATAAAAACAGCATTACAGAATTTTTCTGCTAAACCCTAAAGGCAGAAAGCCATCTTAGTACAATGTCACCAGTAATTTACTGGAGCTCAGGCTGTATATTCACAGTGCTTTCCGCTTTGTGAACCTGCTTAAATGATAATAAAATCTTATTAACTGCTTTGGTAGGGTCACAAATATGATCTATATGTTCCAAATTGGTGGCTTAAGATGGTCCAGTGAGCAAATGCCTGTCTGCAGGCAGCAGGGAATTTGTGCTAAGCTGACCACACTCCCACATGGCCAGTGTACAACACGTCTAAGACCTGCATAGGGACTGGAACCTTAGCCCATCTAAACCATGAGCCACACATATACAGATAAATCATGGCAGGAGACAGAAGCTAGAGACAGAGATGGAAATTCCCAGTTGGGGATTCATTACAGAGCTGTCCCAGGCTGCAACAGAAACCTGCCAGTGCTCCTCAGAGCTTTTAGTCACGCATCAGTAGGAATACAAAGAGACACACCAAGAGACTTACAAGGGAATACACACAATTACTGGACAGTGCCACAAAAGGCAACATTGTCAACCTCCTCACAACTCCAATAGATTTGAAACCATAATCTCAAAACAGTCTTGACTTGAATTTGCTCATTTTGAGGGTTTGTGGGGTTTTTTTGTTTAACATCACATAGAAGCACAGAGTCACAGAATTGCCTGGGTTGAAGGGAACCTTAAAGATCATCTAGTTCCAACCTCCCTGCCATGGGTAGGAACACCTTCCACTAGACCAGGTTGCTTAGAGACCCATCCAACCTGACACTGAGCACCTCCAGGGATGGGGCATCCACAGCTTTTCCAGGCAACCTGATCCAGTACCTCACCACACTCTCACTAAAGAATTTATTCCTAATACCCAATCTAAACTTACTCTCTTTTTCCCCTTGTCCTGTCACTGCATTCTCTTGTAAATAGTCCCTCTCCATCTTCCTTGTAGGCTTCCTTCAGGTACTGGAAGGCCACAATCAGGTCACCCTGAAAGCCTTCTCTTTTCCAAGCGGAACAATCCCAATTATCTTAGCTTTTCCTCATTGGAGAGAGGTGCTCAATCCCTCTAATCATATTGGTGTTCCTCTTCTGGACTTGTTCCAATAGATCAGTGTCCTTCCTGCACTGAGGACACCAGAGCTGGATGTAGCACTGCATGTATAAAACAGTAACCAGAGAAAGGCTTGTTTCTGATCCTCTAAATGCCTAAGCAGCTGCTCAGAACACCCATTGAACAAGTGACGAGCACATTGCAGAGGTAGAAGGTCACAGAACACTCCACCTTTACCATCAAGGTTACCATGAGTGTCACTAGACCTGCTCAGCATGAACATATAAGGTTCAACAATGGTTCAGAGTTGTCTGAAAAATACTGGATATACTTGTAAAGGGCATGGAGATGGCAGGGAGCAAGATTATCTTTTTTAGCCTTTAGCATGATGACATCACAACAAGCACAACACCATTGTTTATGTCTGGGAAAAGGATGGCTCCTTTTCAAAGCACAGTGCATCTGTAGACAAAATCCAGGCAACCCATTTCCTCCAAAAGCTGTAAGCCAAACATGAGAAACACACTCCTGCTGCAATGCATCCAAGGCTATGACAGAAGTTTTAAGTCATTCACACATCACCTAGAACATTCCAAGCTGAGAGTCAGGAATTAGTGGTACCAATCCCTAACCCTCCTGTCCTCAACCAGTCCATAGGGAAGGGGTGAAGGTGTCAGATGCACAGCAGAGGCAAACACTACCTCCATATGGGCTGTGCCTGGTTAACCTTCATCACTTTCCTAGGGGAATGGAGGAGCATCACCAGTGAGAAGATAGAAAAAGGCTTTTCACCTCCTGCCCTCTCCCACTCCTGGAACAATGATGTCCATCATGTGTTGGCACCTTCTGTAGCAGGTGGGGCCTGGCTGTGGAAACAGATGTGAAAGGAGTGAGTTACGGTACTCATCTGATGGCCACTACCAACACAGCATATGTGTGTGACTATTAGCCAGAGCCTACATTCACCCACAGAAACCAGACATTTGAAAATGCTTTTGTTTTCCTCCTTCATAGGAGACAAACCTGAGCCACTCATCAGCAGTACCTTGGCAGATAAGTAACTAAGAACTGATGGGTCTAAAGAATTCTGTGCAGAAAAAGCATATTCACTTTCAACAATCTAACAATCCTCTGATGTTTAATTAGGAATAATGGAAGAACAAACAAAAAGCCTGAATCCTTTCATGAATACATCATAGGTACATACTAGTTATTTCAAAGGAGAGCTCAGCTCTGGGATGGTAGACTCCCTTTGCACAGGAGCTGAACAAAAGCAAACTAATCTGTTAATGAAATAGAGAAAAAAGGTGTCAGATTTCTTTCAAACCAGATATTTTTTGTCAACAAACTGGTTAGTAAGCTTAAACAAGATGACTGTCTAATGACAGACAGTGATCCCCCACAACTAGCCTCAAGACACAGGTGTTATTAAAAATCAACATGTAGCTTTACCAAAGTTTTCAAACACTGTACTGCCTCCCAGACATAGGAAAAGAATAAAACTGCCTGAGCAGCTTAGGTTTGGCATAGAAAATGGGAGTTAATTAAGGAGCTGAGTTATTCCCAAACTGTGCTGTTTAAGAAGCCCCATTAAACCTGCTGCAATAATGGGATCCATTTTCTTTCAGCAATGCTTATGTCAGAGGTTAATTCAAGGATGGTATCACATTGAACAAATACTCCCCTGGGACAAACTATCTTCTGCTGTAAAGAGACAAGTCATGCCACTGGGAGTACTGCAAGGGAAAGTTCACTAACCAGAGCATGTGGCTCAAAAGCAGGAGACATGGCAATGTGCACACAAGCAATTTTAAAGATGGAAGACGGAATCTTGCTCAGACCCATCAGGGATACAGGAAGAGCACTGGAAAAAGATGATGGTACTCTTCAAAGCAAGGGAACATATCCTTTACCACTCTACTACACCTGCTGACTTCTCTGTTTTTTGGCGCAATCTGTGTTTTGCTGACCTGAAGAATGCTCCCTCTGTGCTGCCGGATGCAGCTCCCACACTCAGCAGAACAGGGGACAGTCACCACCTCGTGAGCATCCCCCAGACACGCTCATCCTCCCGTGGCGGGTACGGGGGGAAGGCAGGACAGCGTCCCATGGCTTTCATGCAGCTGTAAGGGCAGCAAGCCACACGCCACGGGTATATTGGCAGACACGTCGCCTCTCTGGCAGATGTGGAAACAGCCTGTGGAGACCTTCCTGTGTGAGGGCACAGCTGGCACGGGGGCTGCCCCTGCATCCTGCCCCCACCACACCAGCTGCACAGCCCAGCTGGGCACGGCTCCGGCCAGGGGGGACCAGCACACACTGGCACGAGAGGGAGGGCAGGCACAGCAGAGAGGGTCAAAAAGCAGCATGGAGATAGTGAAGAAGTGAACAACAGCACCCCCACCACAACATCGCACCTCTTCCTAGAAAGCCTGCATCCCGGAAAGCCAGAGACTCACCTTCCTCTTCCACGGCCACAAGAACCTGCTGGGTGCACCAAAAGATTGTACAGTATTGGCCCCAGCACTGACCCCTGAGGGACACCACTCCTCACTGGCCTCCACATGGACAATGAGCTGCTGACCACAACTCTCTGTGTGTGACCATCCAGCCAGTTCTTTATCAACCAAGTGCTCAACCCATCACATCCATGTCCCTCCAATTTAGAGACAAGGACGTCATGTGGGACAATGTCAAATGCTTTGCATTAGTCCAGGTAGATGATCTTAGTTGCTCTGCCTCTATCCACTAATTCAGTGCCCCCATCACAGAAGGCCACCAAATTCGTTAAGTATGATTTGCCTCTGGCAAAGTCATGTTGGTTATTATCAATCACAATGTAAAGAAGCTATTTAAATCACAGAATATTCAGAGCTGGAAGAGATCCATGAGGACCATTGAGTCCAACTCCTGGCCCTGCACAGGACATCCCCAAGAATCACACCATGTGCCTGAGGGTGTTGTCCAAACACCACTTGAGTCAGGCTTGGTGCTGTGACCACTTCCCTGGGGAGCTGTTCCAATGCCCAGCCATCCCCTGGGCGAAGAACCTTTTTCTAATATCCAACCTATCCCCTGGGTGAATAACCTTTTTCTAATACCCAACCTAAACCTACCCTGAAACACCTTCAGGTCATTCCATTGGGTCCTGTCACTGGTTGCCAGGGAGAAGAGGTCAGTGCTTGCCCCTCCACTTCCCTTTGTGAAGAAATCTGCTGAATCAGCTTCTACCTCTAAGGACTTACAACTCACCAGTAATGCCTTCACACTGCAGGTGTGCACTTCTGTTTTGGCTTAGCAATGTGTTCTATCAGCATTATGTACAAATCCCCTAAGTAATTTTTGGTTACTTCTTTATGCCCATTCATCTTTCCACGCATCAACAAAACCAGCATTTCAAACAAAATAATCCATAGGCCTGCTGACTGAACCACTTCCAAGCTAGAGAGAAATCATCACAGCTTCACCCTTTCCCCCTGACTTCCGAAGGGCATAGAACTCTCTCTAGTTGATAGGCAACCTTTCTGTCTTCAGCACTTGTGTCACTGTAGCTAAGCAATTATGAATGTCAAAGCTCCCAAACCGTAATCATAGATAGTGTCTGTGGTGAATCTGTGAACGTCAGTTACTACATACTAATTTAAACCACACAACCTACAGGTTGATGCACTGACAACCCTGAACACAATGAGGTCCAGGACAGTTAGACACCCCACCCCCCACCCCAGACAGGCTAACAAACATCCCCCCTGTGAAGTTAAAATGCTGAATTTCATCTAGAATTCTAGTCCTACAGATGTTTCTTCACCATCTCCTGGCCCAGCTGCGATTGTTGCAGTTTTTAAATACTCTGGAGGAACCACCATATCGCTCTGAAGGAAGTTCAGCTGCACAAAGTGAGCAAAGACAACCAAAACTAACAGTGCCTCCATTCTGTTTCAAAACTAACAACCATGTGTTGCCTGGACAAGCAAAACCATTTGCGGAACAAATGATACTCTACAGCCCACCAGCAGGAAAAGTCACATTGTTATGGTTATTTTTCATGCTTAACCCTTCCTATCTCATTTGGTCTTCTCCCTTCCATGTCCTCAGATAGCACAGTCTGATCTCAGTGTGGATACTTTCAGAATTCAGCAGAAACATGAAAGACTGGGAGTTTCACTGATTTAAACGTAGGACAGCAACCTTAAAACTGTACTGAATTGTTACTTGCCTTAGGAAAGCAAGAAATAAGAGATACAGTACTACTACAGGATTTTCAGCTAGAGATGTTGAACAAATTTTAAAGCTTATTCCACAATCTGTTCAATATTTCCTGCAGAGAAATTGTCAAGAAGTGCTACAGAGTATTATGAAGGGCACAGCATTTGGAAACAAAAGAAAAACAAGCACTGAAACTTTGAAATTAACATCTCTCCCCTCAATTGCTTTAGTTCTAAAAGGACAGATTTTAAAGCAGAATAGCTATGCAGCAGGAAATACACAGAGTAATACACGTTAATGGTTAGTAACTGTGTGTGGGAGAGGGAAGACAGGTTTCCCCCTCCCCCATGCATCAGGAAGGTTTCAGACCTGAGTAGTAGTTTACACAGCCCCAAATTAGCTACTTTTTGGGTAATAAAGCTTAACACAGATACATTTTGAAACAGACTGATATCCTTTAACAATAATAACAACAAAGGAACATCACAATATTATCTCATTTATTACTGGAGCTTTTTGTTACATGTTCTCATCCATCCACCCTTCCACTTATTCCAGGGAAACACAAAACAATAATTTCTGTATATTTTTCTTTCAATCTTTCTTTCTACAATCTTTCCTCAATATAAAACATTTTTTCTTTAAGTACTCTTATTCATTCCTGAAGGAAACATTAACATCAGCAGATCTGATCACGGACAAATTCTCCGCCATGGTTAGACGCCATTTATACTTATAATAAAAAAAAACCAAACAAACCACCATAACAGACGAAGCCCTCTGAGATGAGTAAGCAGAAAATATTTATACTTATAATAAAAAAAAAATAAACAAACCACCATAACAGACTAAGCCCTCTGAGATGAGTAAGCAGAAAAGAACATCTAGACCAGCACAAGTATGACGCCATATGTTTCTTCATTGAAACAACTGTGCAATACTGAGTCAAAAAGACAAACTTTATGCATCTCCAGTAAGCAGTGGGAAAAATGACCTTTTTTTTTCTACACAGCTTTAGCAATATTCGTTTGAAGGATGCAAACCACAGGCAAACGAACTCGATCATCCCCCAAGGATCCCTGAAACAGTTTAACCCTGATAAAAACTACTTAATGGGCTCTTCCCAGAAACAGGCATATTTTTTTCATAAACGTTTACCTAAGAAAAGTGAAGCAATGAAGCACACAAATGCCTGTTTATGTAAGCTCATTCATGTGCAAACATGCGCAGAAATACCAAAGGCTGAGTGAAAATGTCTCGACTTAGGGCAAACTGTATCTTAACACCTGAGGCTCTGGATACGGGAACTTAAAACTTTCATGGTGATAAATCATACTTGGTCATGAAAACAGGCAGCTGTCATCAATATTTGGCTTCCAAAGGCATCAAGTGTTTTGTATGTATAAATGCTGACAATTTAGTCTTGTAAATCTCAGGCGTACATAAAGCTAAATCATATTGAATTTATTTACAGATAAACTGCACAATATATAAAGCTTGTCTACTTTCAGTTTTATATTTGTGAAAACACTTCTTTTTTTCCTGAAAAGTTTTTTCTTCTTCTCTGTGCTACTCGATTTTCTAGACCCCACAGAAAAGATGCATTTCACAGACACAGTGAACTGTTTACCCTTCCCAGGGATGACAAAGCATAAATGGACTCTGGTCTCGAGACTGAATTATCTGTGCAAATGTATGACTAAGACAATATGGCCTTTTGAGCATACTTAGAGATACAAACACATCCCATTCAGAACATTTTTCACCAGGGTATGAAATGCAAAGAAAGCAAAACCTCATTGCATTTTGCTATCCGTAAAGACAAGGTTTTAAGACTCGCTTGTTAACCCATTAGAGAGAACAGAGGACTAAAGCTCCTTCAACACATTTCCCTGCATGGTCTACTTATCTACGGGAAACTCATAAAATCCTCATTGTGATAACAAGTGTTCATCTTTGCAACTGCTCCCACCATCGCCAAGATGCCTTCTGGGCTGTTTATGAAGGAGAATCAAAGGAAGTACACAAGCATGTGAGGGTTCAAGAAATGTTAGACCCAAGATTATTATGCACTTCCACTCCACTGTGCCAGTGGTGAAGTGACCTCCCACTGTAACCTTGTATTTCCTTTCCTCACAAAACTTGCTAGCAAAGAAATCTGAAGTCCCTGAATTTTGAGTACCTGAGATGGAAGAAAAGCCTCTAGGTCATATTCCCACAATCCAGAGCTAGACTACTTGAAACAAATCCAGATGCCACTCCTAATAGTGATTTTGATGAACAGAAATCACTGACTAATGATGCCCAGAAGGTATTTTTCTATCCTCTGCAGAGCCATTAGCATAATTTTCAAGATTCTCTATTACCCGCTACTGATGTACATTTCTATCACCATGGCATATTGTTGCATCTTATATTCAGTCTAATTTCCCCTCACTTTTATGCCCTCATGCCCTAGAAGGATGCCAAGAATCACTCCATTATACCATGAACCAACTAACTTTGCCAACAGGTCGACAGCAGCTGCTCCTGAACATCTGGCTTAACCTGTTGCCAGGAGCATAATTATCACTTATAATGCTCAACTGTCTGAGATGTTGGCAACAGTCACAATTTCTGGTATGCTCCATTTTTTACCAATGTAATGGACAACAATTATCAGAGATAAACTAGAGACTAGAAAAATCCCTCCCTTCTAGACCTAAGTGGCAAAGCTCTCTTCTCAATGCCACCAAACATTACTCTTTGAATATCGATCTTCCACCTGGTTCATTCTACTGGCAACAACAAGAGGAAGAGAATTACACAGGGCTCCTCAGACCCACTACTGAACTGCCCTGAGAAAGGCCTGTGTTTAATCTTTGTGGTATGTACAAACTCATGATAATACACACAGACGAAAGATCTTTGAACCAGTTAATTTATTGCTAATTTTGATACTGGGTTTCACACTCTTGTCTTTCGCATAGCAGACAAAATCCAGACAGGACCTCCTTAATATCTCTAATATTTCATGCTCTACACAGGGTTGACTTTGATAGTCTCACACGGGTTTTGAGGGCGTATTAAGACTGATATTCCTACTGAAATCACAATCAGGCTTTCTTCTGTCTGGAACACAAGAGTGTGAACTATTCCCAGTATAACATTTTATATAGTTTAGATCATCTCCTCAGTTGAAAGCAAACTTATGACAGAGAAAGAAGCTGAGAAGGGAAAGGAGTACATGAATTTCTAATATTTCTAAGAAACTGCTGGACAGGCAATAACCTTGTGTTACAAAGTTTAAGATTTACTGGCAAATAAGCAGCTAGAAATGTTTCCCCTCTTTCACATGGTTTCCTGTCCAGTAGGCAGGTTTCTGTCCAAGTTCTTCACATCTTTTTGGAACGTGAGCTCTTTGTCCAAAGTTATCCTATCTCCCAGGCCCAAAATTCTACCACAGTTCATAGCCAAACGCATGCCTGTCTTGAATTCACAGGTACCTTGTTTCCATAAACGGCTTTTATTTTTATTTTTTAGGTCATCTACGTAACCTTGTTACTGGGGGACAAAAGGGTGTAAAAGCATTGCCAAAGTTATTCTTTCACCTCTTTCCCACTCCCCCAAATCAACTCTCTACTATGTATCCTGTGATAATGCAGAGCTGAGACCCACTAGTCCAACTTTAAAACTGTGTTCTTTTGTATACTTGATGGTATGACCATTAACTTCCTTTTTTAAATTTAGAGGGTTTTTCAAAGTTTTCAACTCCTGCATTTTTGGCTATGTTCAAAATTTTTTAAACTTGAATTCACATACTATAATAATAGTTTGCTTGGAATGGGAAGCGAGCATGCCCAAGAGCAACCTCCTTCACTCACTCTTATGCCCACTGGGGATTCTCATATCTTACAAGGCATTTCAACACTATAAACCACTTGAATTAGTCAAGCTAGTCTTCTTTTGTTTACTGATCCTAGAACATCTCCATATGCAATGTCTTTTTATAAGTATAAATGTTGCTAAACCATTGTGGAGACTTTGTTAGTAATCATATCTGCTTTGTCACAAGTGTGGAAAAATTAAACAAAGGATGATCCTGTTCTGGTCAAAGAAGCCTTCAAGCAAATTTTTACTTGATTAAATTCACAGCTAAAATATACGTTTAAATATAAAAAATGTAATAATGCAGACTCCTGCTTGTGAAAATGAAATTTACCCCTTACACCAGCATGTGGCTCCGGGGTAGCTCAGAGAAGAAATTACACAGGGTATTTTTGCCTTAGTTTCTCAGGGAGTAAAGTGAAAATAAGCATTGGTTAACATTGGATAAGACAAAGTATTAAGAGACAAAAGTGCTCTATGTAGTATTTTTCATTATAAAGCATACAAATATTCTTCCACCTTTGATACTCACAGAGAGAGTTTCAAGGCCACAAACTTGAAGAGCACATTGCTAAACTCTTCTCCCAAATACATCTGTCAGTCTGGAACAAGAAAAATACTTCTCAAGCTGTTTTTTACTGTGCATATCTACAGGACATAGGTGAATACCTATGTGACCTGCTATTGATTTAAACACAAAATAAGTGTGGATGTGAGACCCACACCCAGATTCCAGCTTACAGTCAACTTGTGTAAGCTCTTTCCAAGTCAGGTATTTCAGAGTGCTCTGTCTCTCTACCTATCTAGTATTTTTCTAATCACTTCCAAACATAGAGCCCATCTCATGGAAGTTTAATATTTTAGACAAGATAGAAATGTTTTGTTCCCCAGAAGATAAATATTTTCCTGGGCAATGCCAACAAAATAGCAGCTCAACAGGACCAAGAACATCAGATACTGATCTTGTAAATCTATGGCTTTTAATTCTGCCTCTAATTGTGGAATAGCATGGATTCAGTAGAGCACAAAGGTATTTTCTTGTGTCAACAGAACTATAGCAACGTTCAAATACTTTTTGTACTTGGGCTTTAGTATCTTATGATACATCTGTTGCTTTTAGTAGTCATGTCTCAATCCTGATTCACCTTCAGTGAACCAAGTGAACTTGATTCATGCCTAAGCAGACAGTCACATTCAGGCACATTGGCACATCTCACACACCTAAAAGATCACCCATCCCAGGCCTCTTGGCTCACATATGTTGCTCAACCAAGATGTATTGTGCACCAGGTAACAAAATAGCTTCCCTTTTCCAAAAGGCCAAACACATTATCAGCCCTTCACCGTTTATATTGACTTTTGTGTATGAGAACAGTGCCTCTGTTAGCAAGGAGTAACAGGGACCTCAGCTGCAGGTAGTTCAGATTTCCTGCACTGTGTTTGGGCAGAAAGGGCACAACAGGGGTGCTGGGGTTTAAACCTCTCATCTACCTCCAGGGTGTTGCAGTCATCACAAGCAGAACCGTATAAATCTCCAAATGCATTTTGCTGGCATTGCAGCAGACAGAACCACAGCTGCATCTGTCCCATCTCCAACCCTCCAAGGGTTTCCTGTTCTCAGGAACAAAGTCTAATGCCACTGGTGGTGTGTTCCAAGCTGGGAAGAAAAGGAGAAGTACGGAAGCTGTATGTTCAGAAAATGCTGTTCAGTGCTCAGTTACTTGGTGAGCAGAGCAGGAATAACAGATTGAGTGATAGTAGGGGAGGAGAGAGTGAAAAAAAGAGAACACAGCAGGTGAAAAGGAGTGCTGAGGTCTGCTACATCACTGGGATGTGCTTCAATCCCATGTGAAAAGTACAGTCTCTTTTCCATCACAGTTGTGTCCTGATTTCTATTACGCTTGCCCACAACCTGCATGCAGACTCCAGAAGTTTATACTAGGTACTGCATTTGATAGAGGTCTGTAATGGAGATATGAATATAGATGGTCAAAGGCATTTACAGGCTATACAAGTGCATCCAGGACAACACAGCACAGATACTAACTCAGCAATAACAGCTCTGCACTAAAGGCTCTTGTTCAGCCCTCTGCAACTGACACACACATGCTCTTTAATTTCCATGTCTTACATTAACAGGTCTTTTGGTGAAGTTGCCTTGAGATAGGTGCAGCGTGACTGCCACAGATTAGTGTTTCCTGATATGGCCAAACTCAAAGCTTCCCTCAAGCTACCAACAAGAACTTAGTACCTCTGGGATGTAAGGTTTCCTTGCTTATGCACAGAATAGTATGAGGTTACACAAGATGAGCAACAGTAGGAAGCTGTTTTAAAGCTGATATAGGAATGTTGAAATGCAGACCAATGAAGTCTTTTTGCTCCCTTCAGGATTGGTCACTAACTAAAATGAAATGGCTTCCTCCTATCTGGGGAACAGATTTGATGCCACTACATCTGTTGTGGCTTTATTCAATACTGTGCTAGGCAGCAGTGAACTGTGCAACTTTTGCAATGCAAATACCTTTTTTTTCACCTCTCATTTGCCTGGAAAATCCCTTTTTCCAGCTCATGATATAATATTCCTATTATTCCAAAAACTCTGTTTCTACCCTTCTGTTCTGCTAACAACAACAAAATCTGCTATAATTGATGAAATATATAGCTCAAAACACTGTTTATTTTTGCCTTTTCTAAAATGTAGAGCCTTCCAGAATACTTGCTCCAATCATATCTGGTAATGGACTTGCGACATGAGAGACCACAGCAGAATCCCAGGCACACCTACAGGTTGGGTGGAGAAGTAATTGAAACCAGCAGTGAGGAGAAAGACTTGGGAGTGACAGTGCATGAGAAGCTCACCATGACCTGCAGTGTGCACTAGCAGCCCAGAAAGCCAATGGAATCCTAGGCTGCATCAAAAGGAGTGTAGCCAGCAGGTCAAAAAGGTGATTCTTCCCCTTTACTCTGCTCTCGTGAGACCCACCTGGAATACTGTGTGCAGTTTTGGTGTCCTCAACATAAGAAGGACATGGAACTGTTGGAGCAAGTCCACAGGAGGCCACAAAGTTGATAAGAGGACTGGAGCATGTCCCCTATGAAGACAGGCTGAGGAAGTTGGGA